>NW_010314147.1:3952-52497 GCF_000700745.2 Antrostomus carolinensis
CTGTAAGTCAATGAGCAGCATCAAAAGATTGCTTTTTCAAGGAGTTAATTCTCATGGTTTGATAACATAATATACAGCAACTTTTCGTGCACAAACACAGTTGGTATAGGACTAGAAGAAGAGATTTGGGGGGGAAAGGATCCTGATGTAGAAAGCTGCTGTGATTCACAATTGCTCTAGGAAGGGAAGGGAAGTGCTTGACCCAGCTGTGGTTGTATGGTTTGTAGTTTAACATGACATTTATAGAGTTTCAGTTTACAATAGACTGAGATGCTCCAGTGTTTTTTTACAGCTTCTTTGAGATTATGTGCATGGTGGGTATGCTTGGCAGTAAATAGCTTTGGTCGGTGATTGAAGGTGGAAGAAATGTCAATCTGATGCTGTAGAAGGTATTTGCAAAAATACATCCCAGAGTCATTTTCTTTACATTGAAAAGTGAAACAACTCAAGAAACAATCTAAGAAAAGGAAGACAATGTTTCTCCTGACTCCTGTGGTTCTGATTTTCTAAGCTTTCAGCTGATATTAGTGGCAAATATAAGTTAATAATTGATCACAGGCAGGATTCAGTGTAAATAGCTGCTGGTGCAGAGATGTGATAGATAAAGCAATATTAGAATTTCAGCTATGCTGGTGTAAGTTTCTCTGCACTCAACAGATTTAAACCTGTAAACTGAGATAAAACTGAACAAGTAATTCCAATTGTATTTATCAGAAAAACATTATATTAAAAAAGTAAGCATTGTTGTGACCAACATCTAAATGGGGAAACTGATGCACAGTAAAGTGCAATGTTTGCAAATGCCTTCTACAGCATCAGATTGACTTTCTCATGGCTCCTAGTCCAGCATCTAATTGACTGAGATTACTCCATTGTAACTTTATTTCACGGTACTTTTTGATTAGATATTTTTATTTAACCTGGTAGGCAGAAACTTGTTTTTCTCATAGAAAGCTATTTAAACCCTCTCTTTCTCCTCTCAATGCTCTCTTTAAGTGGGACTCAGTAAGAGACATTTTGTTGAAATCTGCTTTCTAAGCAGCTCCAGTTACAGTCATATATCTTATCCTTGTCTCTGGCCTGCCCATCACTACAGTGCATATGTCTCAGCTCTCAGTTGTTAATTTCTCCCTTAAGGAAGAATTGTTTTGTGATTAGGACCTGGGATGAGGATCCAAAAGATTATGCATAGTTAGTAACTCCCTCTGAAAGCTACCTATTTTAACTGCCCACTTGTAAAATAGGAACAAAAATTATTCATCTCAGCTTTTGTTGTTGTCCATTCAGACTACATGTGTTTGGGGAAAAGATTATTCTTTATTAACAATGTACGCGTATTGGTTATTTTAACCTTTAAAAGAAGAATTGGGCTTCAGTGTAATACAATTTACTGGTCAGGTTTGGGCAGACAGAATACAACCCTCAAACTCACTTTCAGTTTCCAAGCATTCGTGCACAGAACCACTGGAAAGAAAGTCCTCACTACAGCTTGCCATGTGTACAAGCTGTTGAAATAGTTTAAAATATTTGGCTTCCAAGAGCGAATTTCATATAAACACAGTCTCAACAGATTTTCATACGCACGGCATTTTGTTGCATGACAGGGCTTGAATCTTGGGCAGTTTGGTTTCTGTATTGCTACATACCAAGAACTCAAACTCTGAAACTCAAGGTTTAATCCACATATGTATATGGATATGCACATCCTCATAAACAAGCTGATGAAGAGCAGACCAGAGAAGTGGACAGCAAGGTAGACTGAATGGCTGGGCTCAGAGAGTTGTGATTGGCAGCATGGAGTCCAGCTGGAGGCCATCACTAATGATGTATCCAGGAGTCAATATTAGGATCAATACTGTCTTACATCTTCATTTATGACCTAGGTAATGGACCAGAGTGCACCCTCAGCAAATTTCCAGATGATAAAAAACTGAGAGGAGTGCCTGATACCCCAGAGGGTTGTGCTGCCATCCAGAGGCACCTGGACATGGTGGAGAATGGACCAACAGGGATCTCACAAAGTTGAACAAAAGAAAGTGTAAAGTCCCGCACCTGGGAAGGAATAACCTTATACACCAGTACCACCAGTACACAGTGGGGCCAGTTGTCTGGAAAGCAGCTTTGCAGAAGAGCAGCTAAGCTCCTGGTGGACAAAAAGTTAACCATGAGCCAGCAATGTATGCGGGGCTGCATGAAGATCATTGCCAGCAGGTCAAGGGAGATGATCCTTCCCCTCTGCTCAGCCCTGGTGAGATCACAGCTAGAGTGCTGTGTTCAGTTCTGGGCTCCCCAGTGCAAGAGACAGATGGAGCTACTGGTGAGAGGTCAGGGAAGGGCAACTAAGGTGATTAAAGAATTGGAACATCTGACATAAGAGGAGAGGCTGAGAGCATTGTGGTTGTTTAGCCTTGAGAAGGGAAAGCTCAGGGGGAACCTGATCAATGTACGTAAATACCTGATGGGAGGGAGCCTATGACAAGAAGGTAGCCAAAGGAGGAAGCGCATGGAAAGGTAGGACCAAATGAAGATACTAGACTCTGTACAAAGGGGTGTCCATCAGCAGTATAAGCCACCAACTATGAGGCAAAGGCTTTCTCCAAAACTCATTCAAATGATTAAGAAATGCTTTGTCAGGAAGGCTACAATGCAGCATGATGTGAATTTAATTTTAAGTATGCTGCAGTCAGGACAGTAAAACAAGTCTGATGAGAAAATGTCCATGTGAAGCTACGTGCACCAAAACTGCTGTAACCTAGACCAGAGACCAAGCAGACTACCTGATTCACAAAATCAGGAATAGACCGTGTACAATTTTATTTGAGAGCACATCTTTGCTCATCCTTGTCCCTCATGCAAAGACAAGAATGAAGCCAGATCTTTCATGCTGCTTGTGGTGATCAAACAAAAGCAGATGACTTCTGCACCTCATTTCCTATGCTGGCTTTGTGATTAATAGCAAACGTTCATACACAGTGCCTGCTAAAGCATAGCCCTTGTACAAGAGTCCTGAAAATGAGAATGAAAAGGTCCTAAGTAGACCTTGTCAAATGTGTAAGAGTTTCTCACCCTCTTTCAGCCTGGCTGTAATTCTTGTTCTACCAGCCAGGCCAGAATGATTTATGGTTGTCTTCTGCATTTTACATTTTTAAGGTATTTTCCCCTATCTTTGTTGTTAAACATTCAAGAGCAAAGCACATGTCCAAGAGGCCACTCCTGTTTGGTGGAATTACTACATTTCAGCAGAGGTAATTCTAGAAGTCCAGCAGCCCTGATCGTTATAGAAGTTAAGGAATGATGTGCTATTCCAGCCTCAAATACTTTTAAAACTGTGAGTGAAACAGACCCAATTTCTTCTTTCACAGCAGCTGGTAGGATGAGTGTATTACCTGGTGGCTGCATAGAGGTAATCACAGGTAATTACCAGCTTCCAGCTTGTCAGCTGAGCCACATGAGCTGGATCTATGTGATCTCCCAGGCCTTTGCCACTGTGGAGTAAAATGAGTTAACTTAAGGCACTTAACCTGTCATGTTTCATTACACATCTGCAGCAGTGTAAGAGCACGTTACACTGCCAATTATTGTGTGTTATTTGATGAATAGTAGAGCATTAAATTGGGGAAATTTGATTGTTTTCAACTATCTGTATATAGGATCCCACATCAATCCCACTGGTAGCCTGAAGTGAAAAGTCTGAGCAAGCTTAATTCATTTCTTAGGAAGGATAGGAAGGATTACATTTAGCTTAGCACTCATCCAGCCTGACAAATTCCAATCAATAGCACTGCTATTTCAGTGCCCTCTCTAGTAGTGGCGAGACTTATGCAGCTACAAAAAAAAACCAAAGAAAAGCTCCAAACTTGTACTCAGATCTCAACCACTCAAAGCTTAATCTGTGTCCTGATGCTTATCTCACATGGCAATCCTTTATTTGTTCACCTAGTAGAGGGCTGCATTTTGGCTTCTGTTACTTACACATTTTTTGCTCTACTTTCCATGAATCTCAGTTCTTCCATTAACAAAGAATTGCACATCCCAAGGAAGATGGTGTGCTATAGATCTTTATTCCGTTCAAGCTTTCTGTAAGTGCATTCATAGATCACATAAGCCTAAAGTCTCCTCTCTGGGGTCACTTCTCCTAAATGCAGTGGATGTATAGGACACAACATCGATATTTAATGAGAACCATCCAGCAGCTCGGGCATTTGCAACTGTGTTACACAGCCATAGTCCTGCTTGGCCAAAGCAATTTTTCTACTAAAACCTGACTAGTAATGCTGACACTGACACGCCGGATTTTGGAGAACATTTGTAACACAGGCCTAATGTTATCATGGGTGGCTTTCTATTAAATGCTAAAGTACCTCACTAATCAGGATAGCAAAAATACATTTTAAAGTATATAATCCATCTAGTTTTGTAATAAGTCATTGCCACCATTCCAGCTGTATTACTGAGTAGCAATACACATCTATCATCCAGGAGGACAGCATCATAAATCCAACATCATTAACATGAATACCACTTACAAAGCCAAAATGAGCTGAACCCAGTGAAGCTACATAGATTTATACCAACATTATATCTGTAGTCTTCTCCAAGCAGTAATCCCTCTGAATTGACAGTAGTGTCTCAAGTGTTCTGCAAACAATGAGAGGAAAAGACACAGGAAAAGGGAAGGCAAAGCTTTATTTCCTCTAAAGTGAAAGGTTTGATGAAAGACATGATACAGCACATAAGGAGACAGATTTCTCAGCCTGCGTAATAGACTTCCGTGAAACTAATGATTGTTGGAAAATGAACCTCCTTCCATCCAAGAACACAGCATATATAGCACCATATACATAAGAAAAGCAAGCAAAGCCTTCCTGAAATGAAGTGTTACTCTGCATGCACAAACCTTTCCTTGGGGAAGGGATGAAATAGTGGATGAATTGCACGTGCCAGATGTTCCTTGTGTTCCTTGATGCTGCCAATAATTCATTAAAAAGGACTATTAAATAAGAGAGGAGAGAACAGAGCAGAATTTGCTGAAGAGAACTGAAGGAGAGAAGGTAGTGGAATGAAGATTGTGAAAACACAAAGATGACAACCAAAGCAAAAAGCTCCATCATGTCAAAACCAAAAAAGACACAAAGTTCTCCATGACCAATGTAAAAAGAAAGCCAGCATATACCAAGTCAAACAGTTTTTCTTTACTTATTTGTCAACAAATTACCTTACATATCCCAAACATGGGGACTTGCTCTTGAAGCAACAAGTAGAAAGCAGAGGAGCAGCGAAGACCTCCTAAGCCACAAGCCTGCGGCTGGCACTGTGGTTCCTCTGTGTCCCTCTCCACTGTCAGGGAGCAGAGAGTGGTTAATGCTAAAGCAGAGCTGAGCCTTCAGCCAGGCTGTGGGAACATGACACATCTCAGGCGGTGTTGAAAAAAACTTGTAGGAAACGTTTCAAACTTACAAGCTGGTAACATGGTAAAGGAGAAAGGGCTTTTTTGAAACAAAAAAGGAGAAAGCCGGAACTGTAATCCACACAAAAGTACTGCATTGTGGAAAATATCCCAGCTCACAGCAAAGGAAGTTGCAAGTGCATTCATAGCCAAGGACAAGAGTTTGGAATTATCTGAACTTTTAGCTTCAAACCATCATCAGTAATAGAATAGAAACAAAAACCTTAAAAATGATGGTAAATTTTATTCTCTGCGTAGTGTTCCCAGATGTTTCACATCATCCAGAGAAATTGCCTGCCCCTTCCATCTGCCACATAGTTTGGAGACAACTTCTAGGTGCCTCATGGCCATCCTCTGCTATCTGCCTGTTCTCACACCGTGTCTCAGCATTTACCCACCAGCTGGCACTGCAAGTCTAAGGCTCAGGTGTGTCAAAAGCTTTGCAACATGAATGCCCTGGAGGTAGGGCAAGGACAATGCCAATGCTTCTTTCCAAGTCCTCAGCTTTGAGATGGGCTTTAGTTCATTTTAAATGGAGTAATTTGTGAAACAAGTAATAAATAAATAAATTTAAAAAAAGGTTTCTGGAGAAAAATCTAGGGTTAAAATAGGTTAAAAGACCACTGATCTCAGCTTTAAGCACAAAAGGTGTCAGCATCCTGTGATGGTGACAGGAGGGAATGGATTACAAAGTATAACACTGGTAATGTTGCAAGTATTCTGATAAAATACTCAAGATTTGGTTATATAGAAGAGCTGGGTTTGATTTAAAGAAGTAGAAAACTGTAAAGCATGATATATAAGTTAGGATTGTTAGCTTTGAACTAGGTAATCACAGAAACCTCACCAAGAAGAGAGTGTAAAGTCTCAGGCCTGTTCTAGTCTTTAACTTAGTACTGGAGTTAAGAACAATGTATCTTTGTCGCAGAATTTCAGAAATCAAAATTTATTACCTTAATGTTCATAGAAGCACTAAGACTCTTTGTTTTACTGATCACTGGGATGTGACAAGAGGATGTGTTGAGCTGACTCCTTGGGACAAGGTAGACAGAAGTGTTGGAAACAGGCCCAAGAGAGAACTGAGCATGCACAAAGGAAAAGAACAACCAAAGGACGCAGTGATCAAGACTATTGACGACCACCAGAAGACCATGACAACCCCCAAGAGAGAAAGTGCACATGCGAAAGGGACATTTACATATATTAATGAGTTCCTGGAAATGTAATGAATATATTAATGACTTCTTAGAAAAGTAATGAATATGCATGTTTCATAAGTATAAAGCCTTTGTAGAGAAACAAGTCAGCACGCACGATAGGCGGAGCAATCCCCTGTGCATCCAGCGCTGCAATAAGGAGTGGCTGCTTCTTCAGGCTACACTGGTGTTAAGAAGTTTATTTCCCGATTCCGGTGACGGTAAGCAGGGTAAAGAATAGTGTTTTCTGCTGGCTGGAAATGATGTTCCAATGAATTTGTGACAATAGGGACAATTCAAACTATGTTGTTAATAGTTGATAAATTATACTACACAATTTTTAATAGAATAATTTACTAATGATGTGTATGTGCTTTGTGGGTGCTATTTATCAGTACTGTTATAGATCCACACTTTCCCTCCCCACTTAATCTTACCATGAGCTAAACTAAAATCAACTTCAGGCAGACATTTGTTAGAGCAAAAGCGAAGGAAGGATGGAGGGCTCCATTGTGTTGTCCATCCTTTAAGCAAAGCTTCTCTTATTCCACACAATATGCATGAAGACATTAAGATGTGCTAATGAAACAATATTCAAAGTAATATTAAATTAAGGAAGTGTGCAACAATTTAAATTGTTATTCTAACATTTAAATAATTTACTGGAATAGTGAGTGCTATATGAATTATTTAGTACATTAGAGATCATTACTAAATGTCGAGACAAAGTATCTGGCATTATTACTCTAATGAGTTGCATTACCTTATCTATAAACAGAAATGAACTGGTTTTGAGTCTCTTTATAAAATTATTTCTTCTCCAGCCACCCCTACACCTCTTCCTTTTATAGCTGTTTGGGAATGCTGGGTTAGATGCATGTGTTTAAGAAGAAATATGAGTTCTCTGAAATAGGATATTGGTTTGTAGCTCTTAAAATCATCGTCTTTTGAAATGAACCCACAGAAATATACAGGTCATCAAAATTTCTTCTGAAGTTTAGTTTAGCTTAGTTTGCCTATTTTCCCTAACACTTCCCCAGAGAGTCTTGCATTGTACGTTTGTGACTTTGCATGAGCATTGTCCACTGACATTTGTACATGAATGCACCGTGCTCTGGTCCAGTGATCTGAAAGTCAGGATTTGGGAGAATCTCTTTGACATTGGTTAGCTGATACCCAAAGGATATTGTTTCAAGGCAGTTTGTATTTACAGTTTCATCAGCATAAGGGTGAATTCAACATTGTCAGCAATGTAAACATGTATTTTGTGAAGCTATATATTAGAATTTGACCTTTCGCTTCTGCATCTCAGTCTGCTGAGAAATGACCCTTGCTTCATACTGTCCTGTCTTGTAGGCATCCAGGGATATAAAACTAATGAAGTGTTTCATGTTGGAATTTCCTCTACACTGTAACTGCAGAATAGGCTGGTATCTCCCAGAAAAAATCACATCTTTTCTTCCAAAAATCTTTTATTTGATTGAAGTAGTGACACCTGATCAAAGCCTACTAAAATGAAGAGAGTCATGCATCTTTAAAAAGATGGTAGTCTAAAATGATTTGAAAGAAATGTACTATAGAAGGTGAACTGCAATTCATCTTACCAGCATTATGAAAAACCTCATCTAAAGAAAAAAATAGTCTGAGGAAGCATAAATTTTTGTTTTTATAGAGCATATTAGCTTCACTGACCTTTTTTAAAACATTTTTTCATCCACTGAAATATTTATGAGCTAAGTTAACATCTCCATTAACATTTAATATTCTTTCCCCCTCCTTGCACCTAAATACTAGATGCTGGGTGAAGTGATAGCTTGAGGGCTGAAGACACAGGGCTTAGTGATAGCAATCTCTCACCTTTATATAGCAGTTTCCCATCCAGATGGAACTGGCCACTAAAGCCAACTTGCTTTACAAGCTGGTTCAGAGCTCTTGAAAGTGGTCAAGGTTACAGTGACTTAAAGAGAATGGTTTCTGTCAGTCCTAATTTAAGAGCATATTTGTGTGTGGTCGGGTGTATACTCACTTATTTGCTCTTATACTTCAACCTGACCTGCAAGAATGGAGTTCTACTGGCTGGCTCTACAGCTCCTTTCAATCTTCCAGCTATTTGACTGAGATCTAAAGTCATTGAAACCTGGGATTCTAAATCTGTATTTACACTATTTTAATTAAATACAGTAATTATATTTGTAGCATGAGTTAAATGGGTGAAAAATATAAGACTTAGTTATCTAAGCCAGAGAATTTTTAATCTTTACTTAGAATTCTATTTTGGACATTTGAGTCAGATGAGCCTTGAATTTTAGGATTAAAATCTTCCTGGAATGAAATAGTGTTTATGACATAGACACATAGCACAGAACACAAATACCCTTCAAGTAACATGGAGGGAAAAAAAACCCCACACTGAATAAAATAAACTGCGTGCACTTCTCCATTGTGTACATCGTAAGTTGCTCCAATTAATATTTACCTTTCTATTATATTTCAGCTGGGCATGGAAATCCCAGGAGAGATGCAGTCTTCACTGTGCAAGTCTCTACCAGCACAGAAGATTAGCCTCCACCTTGAAAAGCTTGCAGTATATATAGGTAAATGAGGCAGGAGAGTGATGCACACAGAGTGTAGTTGCTTCCAACAAGAACATGATTCTTTAAAATACTGCTGTCCCATTAGGATGTTACTAGAAAACCCCAGATTTCACAAAGTGAGATTTGTTTTCCAGATGACCCCTCAGATTTATAATTGGCTTTATATACTGATTTCTGAACAGTTTGACCCCATGCTCCTCCTTCCCCATGGTAGTATGGTTTGTGTCTGTGGGGGTACTGTGCAGGCAGCATGCTTCTCCTTTCATGCAGTCCAACTCCGTTATGCCTCACAGGAAGACAGGGTATTTTATCTTTTTCCCCAGAAATGCTTTACTCCAGATCAACCTATTACTCAAGAGTTACTCAGATTAGCACAGAATGGCTGTACACCATACATGGAGAGAAACATGCAGGGTTCATAGTCTCCTTTTTGTGCACAAGAGAGTTATTGATTTCAGGCTTCACCTTATTAATCTCTCCTTCCTAAGGACCCATGTCTTCTGTCATTCTGAACAAACCCTGAATGCAGCAGTGACCCAGCTTAGAAGGTAGTACTTGCAATTGCTGTTATTGCCAAGATAAAAAACCAAACAACTGAGGAGATTAATTGTGGTGCCAGGATTCTGAGAACAGATGTTTCTAAATTGCCATTTTTCCATCAGCAGTGTCCTTTCAGTCCGCAGGTGCATACTTAAAGCCATACACAGTGACTATGTGCTCACAGCTAATGAACAGTCCACTTGTTAAAGTTGCACTGGTGGAAACAAAGCACTTCAAGATTCCTGGTGTTCCTTACAGAATTTCAGATGTAACACATTTAAGAGATGTAGAGTAAAAACTTGGAAGGGGAATTGTCTTCAGATAATTAATGTCTGTTTAAGAACTAGGAAGTGGAGTGCTAAAAAACATAAATCAAAAGATCCTAACAACCAGGGCTGTTTCAGCATTGCCTGATCACCGCACTTAAGTTCTGTCTCTAAATAAATGTAAACTCTGATATAGCACTATATTAATCATAGAATACCAGGTTGGAAGGGATCCTAATCCTCAAGGATTGTCTGGTCCAACCTTTCTTGGCAAAAACACAGTCTAGACAAGATGGCCCAGCACCCTGCCCAGCTGAATCTTAAAAGTTTCCAATGTTGGGGAATCCACCACTTCTCTAGGGAGATTATTCCAATGGCTGATTGTTGTCATTGTGAAAAATTTTCCTCTTGTGTCAAATCTGAATCTCCCCAGGAGTAACCTGTACCCGTTACTCATCTTTTCCATGTGACTCCCTGTAAAAAGGGAGTCTCCATCATCTTTGTAGCCACCCTTTAAGTACTGCAACATAGTGTTGAGGTATCCCCAAAGCCTTCTTTTCTCAAGGCTGAACAAACTCAATTCTTCATATGGCATGGCAGGCTTCCCAGTCCTTTGTTCACCTTTGTGGCCCTTCTTTGGGCCCTCTCCTGCCTGTCCACATCTTTCTTTTGTACCAATACTGAACACAGTATTCCAGGTGTGGCCTGACAAGCAGAGTGGGATAATGACTTCTTTCTTACTGCTGCTGATGCCCTTTTTGATGCAGCACAGCATCCTGTTGGCTTTCTTTGCTGCTGCAGCATGCTGTTCGCTCATATTGAGCTTCTTGTCCACCAGGACCCCCAGGTCCTTTTCCACAAAGCTGCTCTCCAGCCAGGTAGATCCCAGTCTGGGCTGCACTCCTGGATTATGTTTTCCCAGGTGCAAGACCTTACACTTGTCCTTGTTGAACTTCATAAGGTTCTTGTTAACCCATTTTCCAGCCTATCCAGGTCCTCCTGCAGGGTGGATCTCCCTTCTGAAATCTCTGCTTCACCACTCAGATTGGTAACATGAGCAACCTTTATCAGAGTACACTTGATCCCATCATCCAAATCACTTATGAAGATATTGAACAATATTTGGCCCAATATCGATCCCTGGAGGACCCCACTTGTGACAGGCTGCCAGTCTGAAAAGGAGCTATTTACCACCACCCTCCAGGTGCAGCCTGTCAGCCAGCTCCCCACCCACCGCACACACCACTTGTCTAGACCATAACACATCAGTTTCTCTAGGAAGAGGCTGTAGGGAACCATATAGAAAGCCTTGGAGAAAGCCAGGCAGACAATGTCCACTGCTCACCCCACAACAACTGAGCAGGTTACTTTGTCATAGAAGGTGATCAGGTTTCTCAAGCATGATTTACCCTTGGTGAACCTCTGCTGGCTTTTCCCAATCACGTGCTTCATTTGATTTGTGATAGCTCCCAAGAGGATTAATTCCATAACTTCCCCAGAGACTGAAGTAAGACTGATGGGCCTATAATTTCCTGGATCCTCCTTTAATCCCTGCTTGTAGATAGGGGTGACATTAGCCTTCTTCCGGTCTTCTAGGATGACCCCAGTCTCCACAACTTCTCAAAGATTATGGGGAGTGGCCTTTCAACTACATCAGTCAGCTCTCTTGACACCCTCAGGTGGCTAATGTCTGGGCCCATCAATTTGTAGGGCTGTAATAGTTGACATACCAACTCTTTCTTCACTGACAAAGGGTCTGTGTTTGCATCAACCTGGATTTTTGTTCCCAGGGCCTGGGGATCGACGGTGCTAGTGAAGACAGAGATGAAGAAAGTGTTGAGAACCTCTGCCTTTTCAGCATTGTTGGTGACTAATTCACCTCTTCTGTTTAACAGTGGGCCAATATTTTCCTTCTGTTTCTGCTTGTTGTTTGCATACCTGAAGAACTGTGTCTTGTAGTTTTTTTACATCTCTGGCCAATTTCAATTTGAGCTGAGCTTTTGCTTTTCTCACTGCATCTCTGCACGCCCTGGCAATGCCCTTGTAGTTCTCAACGGGTATTTGCCTGCTTTTCCATCTCTGGTATGCTTCCCTTTGGGTTTTGAGCAGAGTGAGAAGCACACAGTTAAACCAAGGGGGTCTCTTGCTCTGCCTGCTTCCCTTACCTTTAAAAGGGATTAACTGGTTTTATGCTTCCAGGAGAGCATTCTTGAAAAACTCCCAGCACTCGCCAGCTCCTTTATCCTTTATTATATTACTAATTAATGTTCTGCTGTAACTACTATTGTATTTGTGCAACATTTTGTATTATGTGATTTACACCCACTTAAGTCAACGTGTAATTTTCCCATGGCTGATTGATTTGGCGTACGTGAATATCTTTCAAGGTACCCTACAGGAAAAAAAAAAGTCATTGTGCTTACTTATGGTTGAAGGGAAGTGAGAAATGCAGGGCATGCTCACTCACCAGGACAGAGAGCTGGGAGGGAAATCAATAAAATATTTACTGACACTGTAAGCACTTTGTGAGTAGGATGTCCGTGACATTAACAGCACTAGCAATTCTAGAAAGGGAGGACTCAAAATTTATCTAGTGAAGATAAAGAAGAAATATAGAGAGCTCTGTTACTACCCAAGAATGAACCCATCTTTCTCTGCTTTAGATTTAATCTAGCATGAGATACCTTCCTGTATTTGCACTTTTACACTACTATTCTTGTACTGTATTTGCACTTTTTAATGGCAACGCCATTGCAGTGTGCATGGTAAAGGAAGCTGACATTTTACAGTGGGGTTAGGAATGATTGGCTAAATAAATACTATGTACAGATCTACATCTGAAAAATATTTTGTTACACAGTTTCCAGTATCACCCACAAAAAGAACCCAGCTGCTGATGTACCCAGTTACACAGGCCACAGACAGTGTTGCCTGGAAGTCCCAGAGCCAGGGGTGGGTTTGTATCCCAGCTGTCCGAGGCTGAGAATTGCTGTTCCCATTTTACTGCTGTAGAGCTGGAGCAGAGTAAGCTGACAAGCATATGGGAGGGCTGAACAGGAAGGAGAGGGGTGTCACAGGAACTGGACATGTCTCTCTTCCATCCTTCATTAGTTGTGCATTGAGTAGGCTGACAGCTTGGAGAGAGGGTGACATGCCAGAGTGTATCTTTCTGCCTTAGATGGGTGTCTGGAATGCTGCTAGAAGCCCAGAGGGGCTCCGAGATGCTCCCAAGCTGTTCAGATGAGAGGTGACAGCTTGCCTCTGTAGGAGACAGTTTTCCAACTTCAGCAGAGTTGGAAACTCAAGGAGAACCAGGAGCTCACAGCCACTAACTTGCACTTGTACCTCTTTGGAAATAGTGCAGGTACCTGGTCCTAGGTCTGCAGTAGCCATGTTATGACATCCAAAACTCAGACATATGCCAAGTTTGGCATCAAGGCCAGAGGATCCCAAGCCTGGATCCCTGGGAAGGTGGCACCCTTTCCTGGTTCGAATCTGCACAACTGGGACAGCTGCAGAGAAAACTGCAAGGTCCATGAGAGAACTGATGTTTGGAGCAGACTGCCATCAGCAGCAGATTTCAAAGGGACTTCAGCTCCTCACCTCTGCCTGCCCATGAGGGCAGGATGAGTTGCAGCATGCATGAAGCTGTGAGTACTCCCACACCTAGATGTTTTTTCTATTCCGACTTGCTTTCACAGCACCAGATTTTACACTGTTGTGAACTCTAGATTTCACACCAGGGCACAATGCAGGCTGGCTGCTCCCTTGGGCCAGGAGCCAAGGGGGTGCCACAGCCAGCAGGACAGGGTCCTTACCAGGCAGGGGCCACCTCATGGCCCCAGGCAAGCAGGGCAGGCCTCTGGGTGCAAGGGGAGCACAGGGTCCAGGCCACCGGGCAAAGTTGTGGTGATGAAGCAGGTCCAACACCAAGACAGGAAACCAATCCTCAAGTCAGGATCAGGTCTGGTGATGGTAACCAGGGTCAGACTGATCCCAGTGACCACCAGGCAGGTTCATGGTGACAAGGCAGATGTGAGGTCAAGCCAGAAAGTCATCCCACAGGTCCAGATCAACAGGGTCCATGGTCAAGCAAGAGCACAGCTAGGCTGAAGACCAGCACTCCTACCACAGAGCTCAGGCAATGACCATAGCACAAAGCTGGGCTTAAAAGAGACCCTCCCCCCGGGCCCATGGGCAGCATGTGGTGTTGGCCCCAGTTGAGGCTGGTGAGGGACATTAAGGCCTATTAGTGCCCTCAGGGCTTTGACACTTCCATAGAATTGCCTCCATGTACAAGGAAGTGAAAAAGCATTAAGTTTGAAACCTGCCATGCTGATATTATTTCTTTTTACAAATGGCTCAATTTAGAGGTTTACACAGCAGAAGACAAAACCTGTATATTTTAACTGAAAGAAAAATATACATTTTAATCATGTGCCACTTTGTTTACTGACGAAGCTGCCATTACTCTAGGAGAACACAGGAAGAGAAAGCCCATGTCTCCCTGGGAAACCCGTATTCAGCAAAGTGGGAACATTTCAACACATGTAATTGATTTATACTTCAAGAAAATGAATGATTTTTTCAGCCCCGTTCGTAAGCTGTTTGATTGGAAAGTAATTGCTCTGCTTTCAGGAGGCAAAGAGACTTACAGATTCAAGGGTTACGTCAAAGATGGCAGCCTCAGTGCCACATCAAAGCCACACAAAGGTGGCTGTGAGTGAAACCAGAGAAATGCAGTGATAGTCAGCATGAGCACTGGCCAACTGAGACAATATGTCTACGTCTGAGTGAATTTTATTTAGTGTTTAGAAGGTGGTCATTTGATCAACCAGAACTTGAGTTGGTTTGGTGGAGATGAAGAGGTAGGGGGGGTCTGTGAATGTCCAACCAGATGTTCTGGTTGAAGACTCTAGAGATTATTTCTTACCCCCTGTTGCCATCTAGTGAATTCAAAGCGGTTTTGATGAGTTTATGTTTGTTTGTTTTCCTCGTTTGAGATTTTTGTTTGTTATACTTTCTGAGGCAAAAACAAAATAAAAGGGAAGCTCAGAAAATGTAACCATTGCTGGGAAGGAGTGGAGAGAGCCTTTTCTGGCATGTTTTCGGGTTTGATAGTCTGCTAGATGGCCAAACACACACAAACTCGGGAAAGCCCTCATAAGCTCCCAGGCTCATTAATTTTTACTCGTGTTCCTCTAAGTGCAGATTGGTTTCCTGGTACCTCACCACTGCAGTAGGAGATGTTGTTGCTTCTTATTCTTCCACTGTGACAAGAAGCTTCCTCCTCATCAGTCTCTGCCCTTTGCTCATTTTGCCTTCTTTCTTTTTCCTCCTCACTTCTATTACCCCGGCCCTTGCAAATGTTGGTCTTCATGCTGCCTCCTTCCCACTCTCCCTTACTATGAGGAAGACACCTTCTCCATGTAGTGTTTGGGAAGTAAATATCTCCTTCAGTTGCCATCATAAGTTTTGGCAGCAGAAATTAAATTATCTTCTGATTGGTTCTAATTCTGTCCCCTGAAACATCAGAAAAGGGGTGATACAAAACCAACTTCTGTCTAAGATGCTAAACTGGGCCTTGGGAACTTTGCCAAGTCACTTAATTGTCATGCACCTCAACTGCTTTATTCTGAGAATGCCACTGGTCTTTATGCTTTGTATTGTGAATCTACTTCTATTATTCAAAAATGTGGCAACATGAAACAGACACAACAGAACTTTTCAGCAGATAGAGAGTATGAGAGTATCTGAGATACAACATTCACCCCTCTGCACTAAAACAAAGCTTGGCTGATTTCTCTCTGTTGTTATCTGACTGGCCTTCCCTCATTTATTCTGCTATTTTCCTTGTGCTTTGAATTTCTCAAGGGCAATATGGAGTACAGAGTAAGTAAAAAACTCTGCATTTCTGTTAATAGACTTATCATAGTCTGACAACATTGCTGTTGCAAATAGCAACCATATTGATTTGCATCGGGACCTAAGAGATTCTTTGAGAGATGTTGCATTTTACACGTTAGTAATTTGATCAACAAAAGAAAGATCTAAACGAGGTAATGACTCAAATAAATATCCCTTGTTCAGTTTGATACTAAATGAAGCAATAGATTATGGGAGTGAAACACTTAAAAATCTCAGAGGCAAAAATAATCACCCATTGGAAATGGCAAACATTAATTTAACTGTATCTTTGGTGGGGAAAAGTTTGGCTGCAGAGGTGCTCCATTTATAAATTTCAAAAGACCTGCTGATTAGAAAAGCCGATAGTATAAACCAAGCATTTTCCTCAAAGAAACCACACATTTATTTTAGGAGAATAGTCTTTCTGGAATAGGATCTAAGATCAAGAGAATTTATTAGCTGAGGTCAGACAGTTAATAGGAGTTTTCGAACTTCACAGTTCCAAGGCATTTTACAGCCAAAGATTTCCAAACTCAATACTTACACATGGTCGTGTCACTGTTACATAAAATAACATCATTCTGGAACATGTTCAGCTTCAAAAAAGGTGTGAAAGATAAGAACTTACGTATCAAACTTACTTTGATGCACACCAAGGACATCCTATATGTAGGAGCATTCCAGTTCTGTATAGTTACCATCAAGAAGTATATAATAGTTCTATAATTTCATTTGCACATAAGAACTTCTTCCCCAGTGACGTCTAAGTACTGCTGACAGTAGTGTAAATGAAAATAGTAGAAAACTGTCATTTATGACAGGGAATGGACACTGCTGATAAAAATGCAGCTGATACTAAAACTGGCAAAAAGCTGTATAATGATAGAGGTAAAGCAACACACAAACTGACCTTGAAAGCCTAGCAAAATGCATAACCAGATACAAATATTACACATCTGAACAAGGAATGTAAACCTTATCTATGGATAGGGGAACACAAAGCTTCAATCCAGTCACTCTAAGAAGGACTGAAAAATCACAGGGAGGAACGCGCTGATCCCCAAGAGAAAACTGCCATTGGGATTCTGAGATAAAAATTACTGATGTCATTCTTTGTAAGTGGAAATTGGGAGATGTTTTTACTAAAACATTAAGACAACATGAAGATCATCACTGGAAGCAATGATGTCTGCATAAAATTCCATAAATTTTTACAACAAAGATTTCTGTTTGTCCAAAAATAATGCATGAAGAGAGAACTTGGTTACAGCACGTGAGAGGCTCTGCAGGAAGAAAAGATCAGTTACTCTAATCTCTTACTTTCATCTAAGAGAAAGGCAGGAAGAAGTTAGGGAGGAAAACAAAACCTGGCAAACTCAAAGCCTAGCAAAGTCTTGTCTGTGAAAAACTGAGAGTAACTTTTTAAACATGAATATGAACTAATTGAACAAGTCATAACAAATGATGCGCTAATTGGTGAATCATTGGCGAATTCAAATCATTACTGGATAACTGTAAGGTAGAAAGCAGAAGTTACATGGATAATACAGCAGTGGTTCAAAAGCCATGTTCCGTGACATGCAGGCATGAGACTGAATCATTTAGTGCTTCCTTCTGGGTTTAAACTGCACATTCTGAACAAGAATAATTTTCAGATTTCCTAAGAACTGTAACATCTAAACCAGTGTCATCTCTTTTCCAGACATTTCCCTGTGTTGCAAGAGTTACAAAAGTAGAATTTATAATACTATTGATATTATTCTTCAGGCTTTGAATGTTAATATTCAGAATTTATTCCCTCATAATGTAGGATACAATTCCATTTTTATGCAGGGGATTTATTTCACATCCATTACCATAACTGAGTTACTTTGAGGTAGGCAATAGTTGGCCTTTAATTACATTAATGAGATTAATTACAAAAATGACATTACAAGTCATTTTTATTTTTCCACTAATTAAGATTTTTTTGGAGGTTTTGATATTGTGTAGCAAAATAAATTACTATTCATCTCAGTTTTCAAGACATACCGCCTTTGATTGTAGGAAAGTTCATCTATATAAGGCTGTACTGTACTTTTATAGGAAGAAAGGGAATACTCTGCATCTTGAATGCATTACATGTAAAAATGGACTCAAATTAGATGGAAAGAGAATGAAAGAGTCAGTCTTAAATAGAAGGGAGGTGAACAATGTAAGTTCAGAAGAGCCTTAGCTCTTACTCTTGTATCCAGTGTTCAGCCAACTGACAGCCTCTCAGAAAAATCTTTCTGCCTTTTATCATATCTTTCTTCCAAAAGCAGGGAAATCTACATCATCTAGAAGAAAATTCGTGAATGAGAGGACATCAGAAGACAGTTACTGTTCTGTACCAGAAATTTTCTCTCTCTTCTGATTGGTTTTGGTGAAGGAGCCGCTGTCTGAACTGAAATGGCAATGGCTCCCTCTAGTGAACTGCATCCAACAGACTCACAGGTGTGCACCCATGGGGGCTCCCATTTTTTCTGCTAGATCATCACGTACTAATTGCAAAACAAAACACTCGGATCTAAATCACTGGTACTTTAGAAAAGTTCAAAATTCATATGTATCAACTATATTCTGTACTGGGCCAGTCAACCAAACTGTTCTGCAGCCAGCATGAGAAACCATTGGGCTTCTTGGACTTGCACTGATAAGAACGGGCTTGAGGAGTTGTCTGTGGGTGCTCCTGTTAAGCTGCTATTTTGTCCTTCCCCACAAACAACAGAAGCTCAGGCCCAAGGGACCTCAGTTTCCATTGCTCCTTCTCTGGCAAGGAGAAGGAGAAACAGGAGTTCTAAGAAGTATGGAGGAAAATGTTTTTAGCAGAGGCTGTCAAACTGTCATGCATCTTAAATACTCCTATGCCTTTCAGATTGTTCATTTCAAGTGCACCACCTGTTCTCTTCTCTCATGCAATAACATTGCATCTTTTTTTCCCTTCTCTTTCCAAGCCCTGAAGCTCACCTCTCTCCTTTCACTCAGTTCTGCAAATGACAGGTACAACAGTAACAAAAGAGAACTGGTGTTTCTATTTGTCCTTCAAGATAAAACAAAATCCTGAAAGGAATCACCAGTTATTCTAAACATTGAGATATGAACTGTGTCTTCATAGTTATTACTATTTCTGCTGCATAAACCTCTTACAAAAGCTTTTAGTGCAGTTATAAATACAGAAATGTTTCTTGTCACCTAGTTATTTTATTGCTTTTCCCTTCTGAATTGATATTAACTGATCAAGATTGCAGCCTGCAAGGTGCTGAATGACACACTCCATGTAAAGGAGTCATGGAAAGCAAGTTTCCCCTGACTGTGGAACAGAATAAGACAGTAGCTTAACTGGAAATAATATTCCTACAACTTAATTCCTTTGATGTCTTAGATTAACAATGTAATTCCGAGCTTCCTCTGAGGGTTATAACTGCCAAGAAGCACTGATCAACAAATGCTTTTATGGCCCTTTTTCATAAGTTTTGCACAATTCGGAGTGTGAATGTTTCTACGGGCATGTAGCAAGATTCACATATCCTTCCTGTGTGGCACTGGACAGAATTAAGCAGATTGAAAATTAAAGTTTCCTGGGCTGTTTTACCCACTATGGGGTGGGGAAGACATCTGGGAGTGGTAGAAGGGAATCTGAGAGCCAAGATTCCAGTAAGCGTTGGGCTAGATTATATAGTTAATGCTAAACTAGGAGTGAATTAAATCCACCATAAACTTGGTCATATTCTTAGTGCATGTGCACAGTAACATCTTTTACCTTGAAGTGGGTAGTAAACTAACCTGCATTAAAGCTAGTGAGGAAGGAAAAAAATCTTTTTATGAGCAGGCAAAGCCAGAGATACTGTCATCAATACCAAAAAGACTACAGAGTCTGCAAAGGAAAAACGGAATTGTAAATCTTCAGCTCAAAGATTATTTCATGCTTTGACTATTAAACCTGAAAATCCACCAATGTTCTGAAAAATCCTAGAATGCCTTCTGAGGACAAGTGCCTCAGGAAAACATTTGTTAATGTATATAATGTATTCTTAGTAAGTGTCGAGTTTGTCACATAATTCATCAGCTTTATCCAGAGAAGATGGATAACTACGTGAGACACAAAGGAAGTGAAGCCAAAGTGTCTACTGTGACAAGCATGCCTTTGGGCAGTCCAAGAATAAAGAGGTCAATCAAAAGAATCCCTCTGCTAAACAATACTGAGGAAGGGGAAGTGTATTGATTTTATTTTAGAAAATATGTAAAGCACAGACCAGGATTAATAGGGATGGAAGAACCTTGTTCATAACCTCAGCAGCATTCATCAAGATCTTCAGTAGCTTTGATTTTGAATTAAGAAGGAATTATCTGGGGAAATTGTTTCCAATAGGAATTACTAATGGTGACAATGTTTGTGAAAAACTACTTGATAATTCAGATTCAAAGGCATTTTGAATGCTTTCTCTAGAGCTTCATACTGCCTCCAGCAGTATCTCAAACCATTGCCACAACTAGTAATACAAGAGGAAATTTTTTAATGGCTATCTTTTTTTTTGGAAATAGCTAGCTGCAGCTCAGTTGCTGCTGGATGTTTAGTTATGGATACAGGTGCTTTGCACATCATAACTTCACTTATATTCACCTTATGCAGTTTACCCAGTTGTAGTTGTAGCTGATATTTCTATATTTCAACTTTTACACCTTAAAATTGTGTGTAATATGGGTGAGTTTTGGTTATAGGGGAAACCATATTGAAAAGAGGGAGTTTGCAGTCACTGTTGTATTACTTTGCCTTTTATTTATTTGTGATTAAAAAACCCAAGTGTTTTCTTTTTTTTCTAGTTTTCTTCCTGTTCTTTATTTTTATCCCTTTGTTTTTACATGTTCTTACTCAGCTCTGACACTTCTCAAGCTGTTGCTTCCAGAAGTCACATGATAATGTGAAGCATCTGGGTTAGTACAAATCATACATTTCACTGTAATTTGGCCTATTAAAAAGGTCAGGAGTGTTTTAGAAAAATGCAAAAAGAGTTTGTAGTAGAAGTCTGAGGAGTAGGAGTCTGACTTCTGCCACGGACAAATCTTTTAATAGCAAAACACAGAAGGAACTAACAGAAGTGAATACGGCGTCCAGAATTTCCAAAGGACAAGCAAAATTTATTACTGCAAATAAAACTTGGTTGGTTTGCAAAATAAAATTAAACAATCTATTTCTTTGTGCCACTGGACCATGTGAGGGGGTGAAGAAGGAACAGAATCACAGAATGGTTTGGGTTGGAAGGGACCTTAAAGATCATCCAGTCCCAACCCCCCTGCCATCAGCAGGGACACCTTCCGCTAGACCAGGTTGCTCAAAGCCTCATCCAGCCTGGCCTTGAACACTTCCAGGGAGGGGGCATCCACAACTTCCTTGGGCAACCTGTTCCAGTGTCTGACCACCCTCACAGTAAAGAACTTCTTCCTAATGTCTAATCTAAACCTACCCTCTTTCAGTTTAAACCCATTTCCCCTTGTTTTGTCATTAATTGCCCTTATGAAAAGTTCCTCCCCAGCTTTCTTGTAGGCCCCCTTCAGGTACTGGAAGGCCGCTATAAGATCTCCCTGGAGCCTTCTCTTTTCCAAGCTGAACAGCCCCAACTCTCTCAGCCTGTCTTCATAGGAGAGGTGCTCCAGCCCTCAGATCATCCTGGTGGCCTCCTCTGGACTTGTTCTAACTGGTCCAGGTCTCTCTTGTGATGGGGGCTCCAGAACTGGACACAGTATTCCAGGTGGGGCTTTACCAGAGCGGAGTAGAGGGGCAGAATCACCTCCCTCGACCTGCTGGCCACGCTTCTCTGGATGCAGCCCAGGATACGGTTATTGGCCTTCTGGGCTGCAAGCGCACGTTGCTGGCTCATGTTGAGCTTCTCATTCACCACCACTCCCAAGTCCTTCTCCTCAGAGCTGGTCAGATTTTATATGGTGATGATGTATAGTGCTGGTTGCGTTCTCCCATCTTTCAGTGCATGTAAAACATGCAAAGGTCTTTTCGCTCATCACTTCCTGAGAACCTATTTTTAATTATCATGTACGCACAGATTAAGAGTCTGTTTTAATGTACAGTCTGAGCCAAGATCACAGAGAGAAGGTGGGAGAAGTGACTCAGTAAGTGACAAAGGAAGTCAGCAGAAGAGTCAGACACTGGATTCAGGACTGCAGGGCCTCCAGCAAAGTCCTGTCTGCACTGCACCAGATATCTCTTTAAAATGGGGCATTTTATCCTTAATAGAGAAAGCAACTGTAATTAAATTTAAAAAAACAAAAAAACAACAACAAAAAACCCAGGAAATGGCTTTTGATAAGTGATTTGCTGTAGGGAATTGTACTCTGGCAGACAGACAGAAGCTTCATCTTCCGTGTTGTGCTTTCTAGTTTAAAGATAATTTAGGAAGACACATTGGAGAACAGTCAGATAAGGTAGAATGAAAGGTACTTGATCTATATTTGATGGTATTGTGCAATACCACAGGGATGTTACTCATGGATTTGAAACCTCAGAATGAATACATAAATTAATATATAAATGAAGATATCAGTGGAAACATAATAGCTAATGCTTTGCATGTTTCCAAAAAATGACATATATACTTCTTAAAATATCTCTAATAGCTTCTAGAGCAGGTAGACATGTGCCACAGCATGCCATGATTTCACATGAGTGAAGAATAGTTGCTGAGGAATTGAACAATAAACATATGGCACCTTTAATCATTTCTCAAAGCTTAATGGGGCTGTATACCCGTGAAAATGAAGTATTTCTCAATGGTAATGGCACATTCAAAAGATTCAGTGCATTTCTATAAAACATCAATTGTTTCAAAAAGTAAACACAGATGCTAACCACAGGAAGATGTCAAAGATATTACTGAGAACACAATACGTGTTCTCTTCATGTACAAACCACCTGTAGTAAGCAGCTAAGGAATATTTTGAAGAGGAGGATTTCTATTATTTCAGGTATGAAGACTGTTTTGTCAGCCTGCAAATTTTATTCTTTTTTTCCCCTCTTGCAGCTATAAACTGCACAATGCAACAGCAGCAACTGAAAGACACAAAGCAGTCACTAACCAGTTGGTGTAGAGAGAAAGTCATCTGATAGACAGATTATTTTTAATTTTTCTCAATGGGCTTCTTCCCAGTTTCTTCAGAATGGTCCTGTAAAGCCAGGGTAAATGACTAAGGAGTCTGGTGGTGTGAACTGAGTGGACAATTCCTAGTGTGGGTGCTGACTGTCTGATGTTCTCCAAGTCCCTCACACGCAAATGTAAAGAGGGGAAATATTTCTAGTTTGTGTTCAGAACAAGGGTATTGTCTGTGTTCAAGTTACTAATATCCAAAGAAGTTCCTGTTAATGCAATGTTGAGTTTAGGGAGAGGTTTTACAGAGAACCAGGCAGATGAGCTCAGGCACTGTGTCATGTTAATACTGCAAATTGGCTGTCAGATGGGAGCTGGCTCATCTTCTGGATGGCTTGGAGAGGAGGTTAAAAACCACACAGCTATATATGTGTGAGCTAGCCACAAAAACTAGAAGAGAGGCCAAATGCCTAGATTTCTAGTGCCCTACCAAAATGAACCGAAAAAGGTTTTGCTATTGGTATGTAAGAGATTTATGTCTCTTTATGTGTGTTAATGGTTGTTAGTCAGTGCCTTGATGGTTATATCACTGTAAATTCTCAACACAAAAATAATTGACTCAAAAGAGAGAAGCCAAAATAGAAATCAAATGATGTGTGTCAAACAGCTCTTGATAAGCTTCATTGGATGCATCTTCTGAACTGGCTCATCCTCAGGCTGTCATGATCATGTGGCTGAGAACATGTTTGAAATTATTACTATTCTGGCTTTTAAATTTAAAGACAGCTGATTGAATCAGCTTAAGCATTAACCAATTTTATCCCCATTTTATCTAATTAGAATCTCAGTAGTGGAACATCCCAGCCCTTTCACATCTTTCTGTGGAGACATGTATTTCTGGCACAGCTGGATGACTGAACTGTTCAAAACAGCCATTAGGATATTTCTGTCGGCTTCTCCCAGATAATTCAGGGAGGGGTTTTTTTTGCCTTATTTTCATGCCTGAGTCAGCATTTGGTAATTATTCTGTGTACGTGCCTTGCCAAAGTGTTCTTGTCCTCCAGTCCCTGAAGTGGCTGATGAAGTGTATTGTCATTGCAGGGAGGTGTATCTGCCGCAGAGGCTGCCCTCTTTATTTACTTGATATACCACAGTGTCAAGAGTAATGACTGAATTTGGTTTGTAAGGAGGTTTCAGCCACACATACTACCACTGCACACGTTTTCTGGTGTGTAGTGGTAGTATGACCTTCCTGGTCAGTGTTTTCCTGAGCAGACTCTTGCTTATGACTTTGTCCATAGCTATTTGCCAACAAATTCCTCTGAAAAGGCCTGAGGGAAGAGGCCCATGAACAGGTTGCTCTTTTAGGATATTCTCATCTCAAGCAGTTATAAAGCAGCTTATTTTTTTATGCAGCATAAAAAGGTTCACTGTGGAAATCAGAGTACCTCAGTTTAAGCAGCTCCCATAAACATCCCGTTCTTGAAGTTTTTCAGTGTCCTGTAACTCCAGACTAACTGCTTCTCCCATGTTTATGCATTTTGTGTGTGAGATCAGCCTCTCTATTACCAGAAGGGCATTATACAGTCTTCTAAACTAAGACTCACTGCCTCCTTTCTGCTTTCTGAAGCAATACAATTGTCAAGGTAAAGACCTCCCCCAAGGAGGAAGAGTTGGGCACTGTTCCCTTGCCCCTCTACTGCCTTCTCTTTGCATTCTGTGCTCTAAACAGGGGAGTAGCAGGCTCCCATGCAAGCAGGCAGCAGATGAGGCAGTGGGCAGGAGGTGGGAGTTGTACCAAGAGAGTCACTTGCCTACACAAAGGCTGCTGAACATTCCCTGTCAAAATTGTTTTTCATGGAAAAGTATTTGTTTAGTATATTTGTTGTTTAAGAGAAGGTACTTTTTATTGACAAGTTACAGAGCTTGTACAAGTTACAGATTGTCTGTGTTCAGGACTGATGGAAAGTAGTTTTTCTCCAAAAGACTTCCCAAGCTGCTTTTATGAGCAGCTCTAGTTTTCATATTTGATAAGGAATTTGACTGAGCTTACTGTATGAATTAAATGCATACATTTTCTAGAAAGAAAGTGTGGAAAATTTGTATCATGTTGGAAGTTAGATACTATAGAGTATATCACTGACTCTGGGAAGAGAAAGTGGGACATAGCTGGAGGTGGGCTAACCTTCACAAATATGTTTAATACTTCCACCACCTCTCAGTAGATCTGGGTCTGACTTGTCAAGCCTAACAAGTGTTTCTTAGGTTTGCCCAAACTGCCTCTGCCAATTAAAAAAACCACAATTGTAAGAATTTAAATTTTGCTAGTTTACTCCAGACAGATGGGACAGAGTGTTAGAAAAGGGCTGTAACCTTCCCATTTCCTTGCAGGAGAGGAATCATGCTGCTCAAGACATCCTATTCCTTCTCTGGAGTATGTGCTGTCATAGTGAAAATGCGTACCAGTTTCTGTGATAGCAGGACATTTAGCTTGGGCAGAGTCATACAAACTGGATAATTTAAGACTAGGGACCACAAATGCAGTGGATGTCAAGGTCATGAGCTCAATCATAAGCTCACAGACTATCCCAGGAGAAACAAATTAAGATGCAGGAACACAGTAAGATAGCCATTCTGGCAAGCAGCCTGCTAAAATAATGGGTTTTCTCTTGGCAGGTTTGATAAGCCTGCAAAAGCTACTAGGTAACTGCTGTGTTGGGAATCCTTCATTTTAAAGATAAAGCAAAGTACACTTGAGGCAATTAGAAAACTGTGTGCAACAGTGAAAGTTATGAGGTGACAAAAAACGTACAAATATCATTTCAAGACTGCTGGAGGAAGCTTGTGTTCAGGAACTGATAAAAGTCATTGGCAGGTGACAATAAAGTTTTAAATTTTAAGGGATGCAAAACTCAGTAGGACTAGCATTAACTATGACTTTCAGAAGAGAAAAGTGTTTCTGACCCAGAAACCAGCTAGCAGCTGATTAGACCCACATGAAACACTGGCCATGACACATGCCAGGTGAATTGTGCAGTGGTGTGCACTCACAGAGGGTACAGCTAAGGTCAGTGCTCAGCTGGTGGTGGCGTTGCCTTCAGATCCTGACTGACAGTGCTGCTGAGAGGATCATCTCCTCATGCTCGAGCTCCACTAACAGTTCAAGCTGGCAGAAACCAGTGTTGTAGCTTAAAGGGGTCTTCCCACCCTACACAGTGTCTGTTCCTGTCACTGCACGCCTGTTGTCTCTTGTGAATGCACAAGTATTTGTAAAGATGAACAGTGAACTGGCTCTTGTTAAAATCAACCTCTCAAAAATAAAAGACTAATTAATCCAGAAAACTTCCCTGAAAAGGTTCATTGGAAAAACCCTCCAGGAATGTCTGAGCATATACATGTGCTGACATGGAAAGCAAAAGTAGTTCATGTATGGTAAGATTTGAGATGAAATTAAAGAAAATATATAAATCTTTGAAGGTCTACCATTTTGCAGAGGGCAAAAAGTTAACATACAAGCATAACAAAAGGAATATCAAATCGAACCAAAGAATAAGTTTTGACATGGCTAGATGAATACAAGAAATCAGCATAGCACCTTTGCTGTGCCAATACTGAGGAAGCCTTAACAGTTGCAATTGTTTTCTAGACAAGTAAATCTGAAGTTTGATGAGTGAGGAGACATACAGCCATGTGAAAGAAGAGCTGCAAGCTGAAGCTAGCATGCATGTCTTAAAAATGCCTCTGAAAAAAAGAACCAGCAAAAAACCCCTGATTAACAAACCTTGGGAACCTGTGGTGCTTGGAAAAAGGAGCAACTATATGACTTAACATTATCTCAAAAGCTGAAAAGGTCCTAAAAGGTAACAATGTAAATCACTTAGGGAAAGCAAAGTTCTGACTGGCAAGGTCATATGAACTGGAAGACCTGTTGCAAATAAACAGAGGAAAATTTTAGAAACAGAAAAAAAAACAAGCCTATGGACAAATCATACTTAAGAGATGGAACACTGGCAAGCAGCACAGACAGTGATATTGACAAAGAGATTAAACAGTCAAAGCCAAAACCTGAATCGTTTCACTTCACAACAAAAGCTGTAAAAAAGCTATATAAAATGTAAAATCAATGAAGTTTCAGGTAAAGATCAAAAGCTTTAAAAGAAACCAATCACAAAAAGTTGGAATTGGTAAGGTTATCAGTAAAGTCACCAAACTGGTAAAAACCCCTATGAGATCAGGAGAAGCTTTTACGTCAGTGTAAAAACAGCATTTCATTCCAAATGCCTAAGACTACCTAAGCACAGGCACCAACTACGTAGGCTTTAGGGTTCTTTAGTCCTCTGTAGACGAAGACAGTACTGACTAAATTAAAGAACTAAGGCAAAAGTAAAGAAAGAGCAAGACACATTTCTTCCATTTTTTTAACCCAAAGAATAGTCAAAGAGATAACTGAATAGCAAAAGCCACTCACAAACTTCATGTATTTTAAGAAAGCTTTTGACAGGCTTCAGCATCAATGTCATTCTGGAACATCTTGAAGTGTTATGATACCCAGTGAAAATAATATACATCAAAACTTTTATAGCAAGGCTTAGCTTTATATTTTAGGTAAATGTAGCTTCAGTGAACAGTTTAACATAGAACTCTGTCACATGAAAATGTCTTCTCCTGTTTCACCTTTATGGAAATGCTTGCTTCATTATGAGAATGAGTAATTATATTCATATAGTATATATTCAACATTTGTTTTATATAGCACCAGATAGCTTAACAACAGTAAGCTTGATTTAGATTTTGCTGATGTTACTGTGACTGCTCTACCAACACAGTTAGAAAAGAGCTTGTCCCACACTAAGTAAAAAGGTAGCCTTCATAATTAGCAATGACAAATCTAGAGAGAGCTCACCAACTCTCAGTTCAAATTTTCCAAAAGATGTCATCACAGTGATACCAGAAGAGGTTCAATTAGGCAAGACAACAGCTTTCCCCAGCTTAAAAACTTGAAGTTTAACACTACTTGGACTTGTAGGTATATCCAAAGCAGTGTCCATTCAGAGCTCTATCTGCTCAATAAAACCTGTTCATCCCTGGGTGACACTTATGATACATACATTGCATACTGAATGGTGAACTTACATTTCGTATTAATTACAGTGATATAATATATTTATAGGCTTGAGAAATATGCTCCACCCAAAGAGTCACACATTGACTTCCTAAGTAGCCTGAGCTAAATGAAATTGAGGAAAGGCTAGTGAAGAGGACCTGGGAGGCAAGACAATATTGCATCTGATTATCTTAAGAATGCCCCTTAATTTGGTGAGAAAATAAATATATTTGTTTAAAAATGTTTTATATACACATTGGCATAGCTAGGTCTACAATATACTTCAAAAACAAAACATCAGCTGTTCCCTTGGTATTTACATGAACATATGAACACACTGTTGAGACTACATGAAGAAGACATTAGGCCTTCAAAGGTGCTAAACCTTTGCTTGGATTCCTCCATGCAAACTGTGTGGGTAATTGGAGAGTTGGACTAAGAACAACCTTAAACCTCATGCTAAAGTGTCAGACTAGGGTACTCGTGGTACTCCTGACTGCTTCTGATTTTAACAGAAGAGAAATCAAATCAAGGCTTGAATGTGAAACGAAAGTGAACTAATATTTTGTCCAGATCAATATTACTATGTGACAAATGTAGACTTTAATTTTGCAGTGGTAGGAAATAAGCAAAAGACTTGATTTCATCTTTCAAGACAGGGTTGCCCCATAGTTTTTCCCTAGAAGACAAACTCAGAATGGCTTCTTCTAATTCTAATAACTATCCAAAATTAACTCGGCCAGCTGAAACAGGAAATCAGGCTGTGGGATTCATAGGATTAATCACTACCAGTCAGTGGCCCTGAAATATGAAAGTTTGGGTTGTTTTTTTGGTTTTTTTTAAACTTTCTGCCCAACATTAACACAGAATTACAAAATGGTTGAGATTGGCAGGGACCTCTAGAGATCACCATGTCCAACTCCCTTGCTCAAGCAGGGCCACCAGGGCTGTGCTCTGATTTTTTTTTTTTCTCTCCATATCTCCAAGGATGGAGATTCTGCCACCTCTGTGCAACTTGTGTCCACAGGACACACAGGAGGTACTTTTCTATCAAGCTGCTTTCCAGCTAGGTGGCCCCCACCGTGTAATGGTGCCTCGGGTTGTTCCTCCCTCAGTACAGGACATTGCACTTCTTGCTGAACTTCAAGAGTTGTCCCATTTCTCCAGCCTGTTGAGGTCCCTCTGGATGGCAGCATGACCCTCTAGTGTATCAGCCATTCCTCCCTGTTTGGTGTCATATGCAATCTTGTCAAGGGTTCCCTCTGCCCTGTCACCCAGATCATTAATGGAAATGTTAAACACAGATGCTAGACTTGTTACTGTACTAAATGTATTCTTTTACATATCAAACTTATGACAATAGTCTTCTTTAATGAAATCAAAACTAAGGAAATATTTGCAAATACTGTTTTTATGATGTATTGCTTTTGATCAGAACTAGAAGACTATGAACTAATTCTCAGAAGTGTAGGGTAGCTGTATGTTCAGTTAATGTAAGTAAGAGCTCATGACTATATAAAACTACTTCTCATGGATCTAAGCAGTTCTTTTTCTTTAAAACTCAGATGTGTTTCATGCCATTTCATGCTCTCTATTCAACTTGCAATAGAACAGACATATACTCATATTTTTTATGGTGTGGCTCACAATTATTAAAAAAATAATTTTTCAGGTAACATAACAATGTATTCTAGAGATTCTGCAATTAGAGGAAGCTGCTACCACTAAAATGTCATTTGAATAACTCTGTATTAGCATCTTTCACTTTAGTTCATTGATTCTTAGACTGAGTACTTCCAGCAGTCTTATTTGGGGATTCTAGCTCACAAGGTAATAACGAGTTTCAAAAATGCATCATTAATGTCATTCATTCTTTGTGATAGAGGAGAAAACCCTGGGAAGAAAGGGGAAAAGGAACCTTTTTTTTCTTTGTTCATGGCAAACAAATATTGCTAATACTGCTGATTCAGGGTCAACTGCACACTGCATTAAATAACCTGAGATTTTCTGAAGCGGTTGATAGTCTTTCTCCTAGTTCATGGGGATGACTTCTCCCCTCTAGCCCTTGACACTACTCAACTCACACTGGCATTTCAGCTTTGGTGAAGATATACCCCAGTTCCTCAAACACCCACCTGCTTTATCTGCAGCACTGCTTTGGCTTCATTCGAGTCAATACCTCTAGAGAAATCAAAAGTATCCCTAATTTGTCAAGCTCAGTGGAATTCAGTTTTAAGAGCAAAGAAACTCAAAATTAAAACAATGAGGTTTATTCAAACAAGGCAGAGTTAAATGTTCATTTAAAACTGGAAATAAAAGCATAAAAGCAAGGAAAACATACTTTCACTGCTTGAGTGTACATAACCTTATTTTTTGGTCTGGAGTTGTCCCAGGCACGTCTTAGCTGCAGTCACCAGGGCTTGACTCAACAGAACTTGGCCTTGAGGGTGCTGCCCAAGGCTACCTTCCCATCTCCATTTATATCCCAGGTTTTCCCGATTGCTCTTGAATGTCAATAATACTTCAAAGTCCACCACAAAAATCCCCTGTTTTCAGAGAACCTTGCCTGAGGTGCTGCCTTAGGCATCCAAAAGATTGCTACCAGAATGCCCTTAAGCTTACCTGAGAATAACTGCTTTTGAAGGGTAGAAGGGTAATTCAGGAAGTCCATTCCTCTTCTCATGTTTACCTTTTCTTTTAGGAAGTCTTTTGAGTAATAGACTAACTCCAATGTATTTTAGAAATCACATGATAAAGGGAGGGTGGGGGTTATTGTATAGCAGTTTCAGTTGTCTTCTGCTTTACTGACATTTCAGTGAGACCACATTTGCAAAATAAAATGAGGTTCCAATTTTAAGAGATATCCTGTCTCAAGGTATCAGCATCTAGATTTTTAGCAATCCGTAAGTGGGAAGTGCTCTGAACAGAGGTTTTGGCTTTAGTATAAAAGGAGAAGATCCATTTGCAAATGAAATCCCAGTTCTTTATAGGTCCAAGCATCTCTTGAGGAAACAACACTCACTGAGTGATATTTAAGCAATATAACATTTTAATTTGGACAGTTCACTGCAAATTCAAATACCTTTTTTCAAACTTGAACAAAGTTCGCTGCTTCAAAGTTTATGCCTTAGTAAATTCTTTGCCAACTACTCCCAAAGCAAGTTTCCTAGGATGCATGTGGGGGAAGAAGCCATTTTTAGTTTGGATTCTGGTGTTTGTAGCAAAAGTCATGTAAAAATCCAAACTTTAAGCTCAAAAGTGGGGTCAGATGATGGGTGAACAGAACAGAACTCCTGCCTACTCACACTTCACTGAAGACCTCACAGAACTGTAATTTCTGGAGCTCTGACCAACATTCATCTGGGGCCATTCTGTATTTTACTCTTAATAATTCAGCCTATGTTTTCAGTTACAGAATCCTTATGCCTCCCTTTCTGAACTGTAATGTTGCTGTAAGTTATTACATAGCTGTTTTTTTACACTCTGACAGCAGCTGTATTTTACCAGTAAACTCCATAATGGTGATACAGTTTTCATATTCCTTTAAGAGGCAATCAAGAGTTCACTAATGCTAAAAAAAGTTTTTTTAAAAGGTCTTGGTGAAAGACATTATACAAGTGTGAAGTATTTTTAGTCATAATTATTAAGTACCTTTTTACTGCTGTATATATTACTTTAGTATATGAAATTCAATTATTTATAGAGTGCTTGGAAAGCTTCTGAACTGTGTTTGTGACAGGACTGAGGAATGGGGTAATGAGAAACCTGAGGGAAAATGAGCTTTGTGCAAGAATGATCCATAGCTTCTCTTTCCCCTCCAAACAAAATCTTAACATCAGCACAGCTACTGCTCACAGTACAAAGTAATTTATTTTTAAATCACTCCTTTTCACAGTGCTTCCATGTGAGCTGTCTTTCTATTGTAATAAATTAACAGTGATACCCATAATGAGAAATGCTGCACATGGCAGCAAAGTCTGAGCCTTGGCTTGATGGCAGTAGAAAGTGAATTTTGATCTAGAGCAGCCTTTCTGAGGTAAATTGAGATGACTAAACTGTATTGATTAGAACCAGTCTGAAAGATTCATTTTTTTCAGGGGAAAAACAAATAAAAAAGACACTTTGGGATACTGGAAAACTTATTTTCCTGTTAGTACACCTGTTATGTTCAGGGCAATTCAGCATCTGTTTTGGCACATTCTAAAACTACTGAATGAAGTTACTAAGGAGTGCAATAGAAGGAACTGAAATGTAAACTAGGGCTGGATTACAGTTTGAGGTATGGGCTGTCAGTGGTAGCCAGGCACAAAGTAGCAATAAGATATGAAGAGTTGAATTTTTAGCTGGGAAATACAACAAGTACAGTACTGTTGACCATTTCTGCTTTACAATCCACCTTCTCTTGGTCCTTGTCTTTGTGAGAAACTACTATGGAATACACAAAGATCTGAATGTTGGATGCAGGAGGTATTCTGCACAATTTTTTTTTTCCTCAGTTATATGTTCCTTTTATGTTTTTTATTAATTCTTTTTGTAATTAACCCTGCAAAAAAGTGTCCTTGTGTTATGAAAATGCAAGCCAGTAGCTAAGGTGAAATAGCAGCTCTGCTATCAGCCTTGTTGCATACACATGGGCAAAAAAACCCCCTCAGGCCAGAACATTTGAGTTCAGTTCATAAATCTTCAGTTTACGTTTAGCATAAAGAGGTTTCTGTAGCTTAAAGACCTTTTAATATCTGGCCCTTAAATGAATGGCTTAGTCCTCAAAAGCCTAAGCACCTTAAGCATTTCTCACCAACTTAAATACATGCCATAGATCTTCTGAAAAATCAGATCTTAGTGGGCATGCCACAATATGACTTCAGGGTTCCAACTGTACTTTCCTGGTTTTGAAAATGTTGATACCTGTAATACAGAATACCTCTCTCGTGGAGGCTACCAGTACTCTCACAGACCATCCAGGGAACACACTGGGCAGTCTGTCCTGATCTCTTTCTGGAGCCGAGCACACTGTACACTGCCTGTGCCCAGGTACTGCCACAGGTCAGTGACACTGCAGCTCAGAGGCAGCAATGCTGTCTGCGGTGGAGAAATGCAGCGTCTCTGCAGCCCACCACACAAACCCTGCATGAATCTCAATCCCCAGCTGCTGTAAGTGACTGGGCTTCCTGCCAGGACACAAATATGTACAGGCTGGAAATAGGGAAGGGGTTAAGGCTAATACCTTTCTGTCATTCAGGTCAATCCTTTTATAGTCACACTAGGCTTTGTAAATTCAAATTCCCCTTTGTGCTGGGCAAGGAGAAAAGATAGGGTGATACATCTTTAAGTACTGAAGATGAGATCATCTTCTTTTTATAGAAACTGAAATCATCCAAAAGCTGCACAGCAGCAGGCTGGGTGCATTTCTCAAGCTGCATGGAAAGAGCACTATCTGGGAATTTCTTTCCAAATGAAAAGGGAACATTTACCCAGCCAGATCTTATCCTGAAATAAGACTCCTAAACACTGCTTTTATTTCTTGGAGAGAACTGAGGGTTTGACTGGTTTTATGTTATTACTTCCCCAGTCATTTAACTCCACTGTTAGTCATGAAAGTGAAAACCAGGTCTTTCTTTTTCCAGTAGGTATGACTGAGAAATCATTGTAACACTTTGAATCTCATCTCAGAAAGGAAAAATCTGTTTCAGTTATGAAGCTATTACTGCTCATCAAGATAAAGCAATAAAGCCCAAATAGAGAAGTATCCCACCCTGATACTGTTCATTATCAGATAGGCACATAAAAAGAGTGAACACTGTTCATTAAAAAGGCCTTGCCCCTCCCATGCAAACACACATGTAAACTTGCATATAGACACAAACAGATATTAGTGGGTCAAGCAGAGGCCAGGACTGGGATTCCTGCAATAGCTATGATAATATCACAGGGCATGTTTGCAGTCATGGCTTGCCCCCTATAAAAAAACATCCAAGGATGTATTCTAAAATTAGAGTACTACAGATGTATCCATAAATCAAAGTAATGCCTGTGTTTAACCACACATTTTGAAAGCTGAGCAACATAACTATTTTCCAACTGTCCTATACCTTGCATTGCTTAGTACGAGTCATGCTAGAATCAGCTTTTCTTGTGCTTAATAGTTTCATGTAAGAACTGAGTATGTTGTGAGGTTTGTCTTTGTCTGACAGAGGAGAAACAGCCCTTAAAGCTTAGTGAAAACTCAGAGAAGTGAAGTGTCATTTGACCAATGACACATGTTGCATCAGTGGCAGCCAGAGGTCAGGTCTAAGTCCCCAGAATGGCAGTATGGTGTCTTGTTCACCAGACCCTGGTGCTTCCCTTTGCCAGTTCAGAGGACAGGGTTCAAAGAGGATTTGAATACCTGGTGTAAGTAGGACTGAAGGACTGGGGAGTGAGATGTGCTGAAGGTCCATGAAGGTCTTTACTTGCAGTAAAGGGGCAAAGAGATGAAGGAAGCACTGGCTCTAGTATTCAGTGGCTTGGGTCTGGATCTCCCCTCTCAGTCACAGATTCCCTAAGGCAACAGCCATAATGAAGCATTTCTCTTGGTCATTAGTGAGCCTAGAGTGGGGCAAAAAAACACAGTACAAGGATACATACTGGGCTGCTAGATCCTTATACAGACCAGGAGTCTGTGCAGCTCCCTAGCCACATCCATTTCAGGAGATCTCCAACTGCTTCAGAGCTTAGAAGTCCCATTCTGCTGTGACCTGTGAATGAGTAACCAGTGGGACAAGCCACACCAGGAGACCTGGCTGTCCATAGCCACACAGAGTGCAATAGCCTGTGGGAAGGCAGAACAAACTACTTTGCTGATTGGAAAGCACTCCAAAAGCCAAGTCCTACATGATTTTTTTGGGGGAGGAAATGTAAAGCAAGGGACTGGCTGAGAGAAATTACCTTACCCAGTTTTCAAAACCAGTGCACGTACATGTGTGCTCCTCAGCAGACATTACTTTGATTTAGAAGTATATTTGCTGAGTTTTACTATAGCACAGACAGACCACTGCAGTATAGTATTTACAGTGTAGGGGGTCGTATGAGGAATGACATAGGATCAGAAAAAGAAAAAGGCAGAGTAGAATAATAAGCTTCATTTCTGAAACAGTGTATTATTTCATAGCTGACCTTTCACTTTTGACTTTCATAAGCCTCTTGGAAAATCAGCTTTGAAATTTCACTCCACCTTCATTAACAATCAAAATCCAAGTACACTGCATGCTATAAAAAGCAGATAGACTATCCAAGATGGTAAATATCATAAATCTTTAATATGACTAACACATGGCCATATCCTTAGCACTTGTAGTCTGGCACAGCTCCATTGTTACATAGGCAATACATCCCAGCTGAGAGGCCAGCCTTCAAAATCTTATCCCAAGGGCAGCCATAGAATAGTCACTATCTAAAGAAGGTTTTGTTTCTTCTTCCTGTCATATTTTTAGTCTATTTTTTTTAATCAAAGAGAAAGCCCTCCTTTTATGTGTTTTTTGTATGAAAAAATGAACATGATGGTTTTGCATTTGGTTAGTTTATTATAGTTGCATTCTCCAAGTTTATTTATAGCAGGAGAATGTATTTTAATTGCAAAAATATACAGAAGCATTCAGATTGCAAAGTCAGTCTTTCATTACATCTTATTTTCAATTTAACTTGAGCCCTAAGTCAATTCATGGAAGATGGATTACAACCAGTAAATTGAATGATTACTGATCCCTTGTTATATCTTCAGTAATCATTGCCTGTCCCTCTGTCTTGCTATGATGAATTCTAACTCATTCTACCATGGAATAATCAATAATCTTAGTCATGCTTACAGTTATCATAACTGTATCTGATTATTTCAAAGCCAATAACTGCATTTTCATACAATTTTTATGTGAGAGTGATACTCATTTAACATTGGAAGGTTGAGGCACAGAAAGAATCAAATAAAAAAGTTACCCCATATAAGAAAGCAAGAACGCTATATTTTTCATCTTATTGCATTTTGTGTCATTTGTTCCAGGGACAAAAAGCATAGACTTCAGTTTCAACCAAGTTTATCTTCAGGAGACCATATTTACTAGACGCATTCTTAGTTTCTGCAACATCTGAAGCAGAGACATTGTAGACAAGGTAGTTCTTTACACTATCCTAAATCAATCCAATAGCAGCTCAGGTTGGGGTTCAAGTGTTACAAATAGATACATAGAGTGACAAATACTGCTTTCAGGATGCACAAATTGTGTTAACACAGGCATTGCAGAACTTCTGGGCACTTGAGCTCTGCTACTTCTTTTTTTCTCTCATGCCTTTTTTTATGCTATCCCCAACATTTTAAAAATGTCGAACAAAATTTGAAGTTATGACCAAAATCCATCAATATAACTACATAGTTTTTATACTAACAAGTCATCATCAGGTTTAGACCATCTCAATATGCTGTGAAGTGCTCTGCCACTTCACTTAGGAGGATCACCACTTTAGTCAGTGGCCACCCCTCATACAGACCTGCAGTTGGCAGGATAATGCCACTCTTTGACAGTAGGTTCACCAGTATTTGTTGACAGACAGTGGAACAAAAGGGCTGAAAGGAGTTGGACCCACATGGAAGACAATATTCACTTGTGATCACAGATAGCTCTTCTGCTCATGTTTATTCAGCAATCCTGGTATTACTTATTTTGTTCCTCCAATTGCCCAACACCAGAGAAAAAATATTCCTTATTTGTTAACAGGCAAAGATAGTGCCAATCACTACATCTGTGCAATTTCTGTACCTTCCAGTCCATTTTGATACTTAGGTAGAACCCTGGTCAACCTAAGATATGTCACTACTCAAGCTGCAGCCCACTTTCCAAGGCTTAGGAAAATTGATGTAGCCTTTAAATAAAAGGCATCATCCCACCTTTAGCATTATTACCCAAAGTGATCAACTAAAGTTTGAGTCATTTATTGCTAACAAAATGCTTATATAACCAGGAAACCATACAGAAGTAGGAGAGAAACCTTAAGTTGGATAACAAAAAACCCAAGGAGGAATGAGCATGCATGCATGTATGTATGTGTGAATATATATATATATATATGTAAAAGATCTTTGTATCTTTTCATTGGCTTTTGCTAAGATTCAGTCATTCTACAAGTTAAATTATAACTTTAAAGCAGTCATTCCAGAGACATTGCATTAAATAATTTACCTTTTTTCTGCTGTTCGGCTAAGATATTGACTGTTCTAAAATTAAAACCCATGTCAATAAAAAGAAGGTACAGGAATACATATAGCATCTTGCCACTGAACAATTTTATTACCTCTATGGCTTTAAGGTTCATTGTGTTGCACAGACAGCAATAAAAAAACAACACAAGAACAAAGCCCAGCATGACTAATTTTCTGACATAATTATGTCAGGCTAGTAATAGCTGAACTGTTGCAGAGCTATGAACTGCAATTCCTTTAAAGCCATGCTTAGAGTGCAGTATGCATGTCATTAGGCAATTATACACTGCTCTGGGCTGCTTATCATACCAGTGATATCAGAGCAGGAAGAAGCACTTCCTGCGCTTCCCAGAGGCTAAGCTTATAATATCCTGTTATGATGCAAGACAAATGCTGAACCATCACTGGAAGGCAGCCACATGTTGAAGTTGGATACAGATGACAGTAGAAGGTTTAGTGTTCTGACTTCAGCTTCAGTGCCAGGAGAGCACATTAACTTGAGTTTTCTTTGACTGAAACAGCGTAGGAAAAGATGAAAGTCATCCCTTTAAAATGCCCTTATTCAGAGAATAAGTTTGGTCAAGTCCTGATCTCAGTTCTTGGTGATCTTGCCATGTTTTAAGTTCTGGCAGCTAACATGAGAAACTATGCAGAGCCTTGTCCCTTTAGTAAAGTAAATGCTGGCCAACTCTGAATAGTTCTCAGTTGTACAGGTCTGACTACATTTTTTCAGTGAAACACATGGCAGAGCAGCTTCCAACCTAGCATAAAGTTCAGGTGAACTAGCCTAAGCAGAGCTTCCTGCCTTCCATGCTGTCAAGTCTGAACTAGCTCATTCCAAGCTAGTTACAGTATTTCTACAGAATATACACTGTAGACACAGGAAATGTTATTGGAGCTAGAATTAAGGCAGATTCAACACTGTTCTTGTATAGTTACTTAACCAGGGCAGAATAAGTAATACAACCACTTTGATTTGTTACTATTTTCTATCAACCTTCCATAAAGAAAACAAGCACAGAGATAAGTTATGTCATGGTTTCTTTCAGTTGTTTGGAAACCACAAACCATCATACATTTGCCTCTCAACATATAGGAAATTACTGTTTCCCAAATAGTTAGCCAAAATTCAGAGTTGCAGGTTTCTTACCATTTGAATAAAATATTGGTGTCATAAGGAATGTATATTTTCTGAGAAATTTTGTTTCTTCACAAAAATTAATCTAAAAGTCCATGAAAGGAAATAATAACGATTTCTTTGATCAAGAAGGACATCAAATGTGCTTCTCCACATTTTCTCATGCTCTTATCAATCCTTTCACAAGCTTTCAGCTGACTTTCATAGCCTATTTTATATAGGCTCTGCTATAAAGTATCTTAGCATTTTCTACAATCTGCACAACACTGTCTTCAGCAGACCTTCAAAGTACTCAGTTGAACATAGGCAACTATTTCACAATATATTTTTCTTGATACAAACCAAGCATTTGAAGTTAGAAGCACAGGAGGATTTTTCTCACTTGCAGGACTCATGTTGGGGTGTTGCATATATTCTCTGGTCCTTTTCATGAGGAAACCATGAAACCCATGTCTTTAAACACTGTTAAATTCACAAATGTTGGGTAATTTTGTGTGATTGTGCATTAGAGGTTCTATTCAGACTATCACCATCACTAACAAGGGACTTTGGGTTGGATCTTTGAAGGACACAAAAGGAGCTGTTTCCCATTTCTTTGGTCAGAACCTGGTGAATTCTTGTCCTTGCTGCTTTTCCTCATATGAGGGAAAAAATGACTGCTCTTCAGTAGGTTTTTCCACCACTTTCTTCTAATTACTGTTATCCCATTGCCATATTCAAGTCACTCAGCTTTTCTGATTTCATATTTGTGTAGTCAACAAGCTCTCCTGCTCTTAGCCTCTTTCTGTCCCTTGAACTTCTAGGATTTGCACAGGTTCAGTCACTCATTTAAAGCACTGAAGCATGTAATTGAAAACTCTACAGTGTCTCTTAAACGGTCTACATATAGCATCATTCTACTTAGGCCCAGTTGATTATAGCAATGTACATTTGAGAAGGTAAGGGTTGAGGACCATTTTTGCTATCTGCAGAACCACAGGTGCCAAGGAGACACATGAAACTGTTGTTTAATCTCACCTTTAAATAAGTCCTATGACTGGCTTGATTTCTTAAATAAAATAAGCACGAAGGGTTAAAGACTCTTCATAGGCCTGCTAGGACAAATTTGTTCTAATTATCACACTTTCCTGAACATAACCATACTAGAATTATCAGTACTTTTTTTGCTCTCAAATATTATGTGCTGTCTGAATAGCCATGCATCATGGATTGCTGCTGAATACCCAAGACATTTCACTAAAGTTAACATCACAAGTGCTGTGCTCATTTCTTCTGTTTCTAAAGTCTTCCTCATTACATACTGTGTATGTATACTATGGATACTAATGAGCAATAAGTAACTCCAAGGTCTTCTACCTCAGAACAGCACTTCTGTCAGCTGATTTGGAAACTAGTGGAAATATCATTAATGTAATCAATTCTTGACTCTAGAAATGGGATGAGACATCTAGATGCAGTTGCCTAATATCATTAGCATTACTTGTCATTTTAACTAGATCATAAAGACCTAATATAAGGCAAAGTTATTTTTATACACTTATGAAAGTGCAATTCCAAATCACATTCTTACTGGCAATGAAAGGAGCCTAGTCCTACTTTACTGCTGGGCCAAAAAGCTAGATTATTTTCTGTCACTAGATTTGGCCTTCTGGACTACAATACAGAGATATTAGTGGGACAAATATGGGAAAGTTTCCCCATATATATCATTCACTGCTTAAATAAGGAGCTTCCTCCTTTTTAGTATTACTGTTATGGCACTGCCTAAAGGATCCAACATGCTAAATGTTCCACTACACTGGGCCCCATACACAAGTCTCCTGAAGGAGGGGCAGGAATCACTACCTACTGCCTACACAAGCTTGACAGAGAAGAGGTTGGAGAGAAAACAGAGGCATACTGGTCTAAACTGACTCTTTCAGGACTGACCAACACAACAGTGGCACAGCCAGAAGCAGAATCCAGATTTTCCACATTCCTTGCTTGCAAAGGTATTTCTAATATTTGCTATGCATGGATTGCAGAGCCTCATTACCTTGCTGAAATGAAAAGTAGCAATCATAAAACACCCAATGGAACAGCACGTGCTGTGGGGTAGCCAGTAATACCTCTGAGGACTAGAAAATTCACTATTGCTGCAGCAAGTACCAGCATCAGGTATGGCTGTATGGAAGGTGGGGTTTCTGCAGATTTAACAAGGAACAACCTGAATTCATCTGCCCTGAGTGTTCAGCCTATGCTAATGACCAGAGGCAACCCAACAGCAACTGCAAATTCTAGTGTAGACATTTTTGAATGCATTGGAAATGTGTCTGTAGTTTCCATGGTACAGTTTTGTATTTTGCTGTGCTCTTTCCATCTGTATCTGTTAATTTCCTTTTGTTTTATGGCTGGATCATACTTTCTTTGAGAAAGAGTTTGTATTTCTGTTCTGTTTGTACAATACTTAGCACAAAAAGGATCTAGCAAGATGAAGACACAGTTTTTCAGAGTGCTCCTTAATCCCTGGTGCACATCCAGGATGTGTCAAAAGCCACATGATAGAGCTATCACCATGGCACAAAAACATTGAATGGTTCTCTTAGAGGAAGTTTTGTTGATTCTCCCTCCTCCTGAGAAAGTGGAGGAAAGAAAAAGTCATTTCTGTGTAGTGTCAGCTGTCCCAACAGTCCAATGCAGCTATATATATTTTTCACCCAAATCTCTTTATAACTAAAAAGGAATATATTTAATTTGAAAACAAAACCTGCTATGGAATTGGTAACAGATATTTCAATTAGCCCACACTGTCATGGCACTCCCTCAGTGCTAGACCATTTGAGCAGCAGACCCACATTCCTCTACACCAGTGTTATTTCTGAAACTAAGTGTTCTATTTTCAGGTAGATGTATTTTAGTGTCAAAAAAACAAAAAATCAGCATTTACTGTGGCAACCTGCTGGTGTTATCCCACCATGAATATTAGCTTGTTACATGTATACTACCACATGCAATAATAGCTATTAGAAATGCAAGATGACATTTGTGGCAATGACATCAGATCCCTGTGCTCCTGAGAGCTAAGGAAATATTTCATCAAAACTTCTTTACATTGGCATGTGATCCTCATGACCAAAAATCTCTTCAGGGTCACACACTGGTGAGTGACTACCAGAAGTAGCTCTTGTCAGGGTGCTGAGACAGCAGGCTGTTCTGCAAGGGGAGAGACATGGGCTGCCAGGGAGCCCCATGGGGCTGGCAGGGCAGGACCCTCACCAGCTACAGCCTGTCCCACCACCCTCAGTCAGGGAGCAGAGCTGATCTGAGGAGTGCCCAGGGGCAGTCCTTAACCCAGAGCAGGCAGGTTCATAGTAAAAGGCTGAAAAGTCAAGAGCACAGGTCTGGACCAGTGTCCAGATCAGCAGAGTACACCACCAGGCACTAGCATGGCTGCAAACCTCAAGCTATTAAAGGTGTGAGTCTCAGCTTGAAAGCAGCTGCCAGAAGTAGTGTGAGGAGCCCACCACTGAGGCTTCTCAGGAGATATGTTCAGAGGAACCTCTGCTGAAGCTTTTACTTTCAAGGATACCAGCTATATCAACTCTAGGCTGCCCTTGAGCCTAGGCACCCAAAGCCCCAGGGCTCCAACAGCTCTCTCAAGCAGCTTTTCAACATTTTTATGCCATGTCAGCCCTCTGCCTCTTTTCAAGGCTCTGCTTAGTCTTTTTTTTTTCCTTTGTGCACTGTTAAGCCTGTATCATTTTTATATTACTTCTTTAACATTTGAGGCTGTAGTACATGGTGCTTGAATTTAACTACAGCAAGTTTCCCAGCCTGAAGATGTGATCCCCTGATATTTTTCTGATTGAGTACATTTCAGTGAAAAGCCTTGGAAGACATGTTCAGTAGGTCTCATTGCTCACTAGTTTGAACTTCTCCTGCAGAACTTATTTTTACCTTGATGCCTTTCTGAACTGTTCTGCAGCTTTCAAGGCTAGCACAGCATAGAAAATAGGACAGAGACCCTTCTCCCTAAGCAAACTGGCACAGCTGATATCCCAACAGCTAAACTCCCTTATTCTGCAGGACAGGGTGTCACCACCACAAGTCCCTGTCCTGTGCAAGCCCCCAGACCACAGCTGGGAGTCATTCCTCAGACCAAAGTTGCACAGATGACTCTTACCAGTATGGAAGAGTTGTATGGCATGGTTCAAGACCAGTCTCATGTCTGCTTGGTTTGCTGGTAAGGATGTGGGAAAACATTTTTAAGAGTTACAGACTGGGATGTAAATAAATTCCCTTTCTTTCACAGGTTGCAGGATTCATCTGTATTTGACAAAAAGGTTGGAGAATGGGGGGAAAAAGCAAGAGAAATGGAAGTGAGGCTTGAAGGCAGCTGTATGGAAGGCAGGTTTTTGTGGATGAAGTGTCAAGTGACATACAAGTTATAGCAAAGACCTGACACTTTGGAATGCTTTTGTTATGACAATTTCTTTATCTTGATTGCTGCCATGTCTGATTTTTTAAAGACTTCTAACATCTAATTTCTAAAGCTTTATGCATAAGAAATAACTAGTCTGTTTAATCTCCTCAGGACAGGGACTATCTCTTCCTTTGTTCATGCATAATAATTAGACCCAGCATAATTCAGAACCTCTAGATGTTGCATGGGAGACTGGAGCATTCAAAGCTGTATGCATTGCATTTTCCCTTTAGTTTAATTTGAAAGCATTACCCTTATTCTTTTCATACTGCTCAACAAATGAATATGATCTTAACTGGGATTGTCCCTTTCTACCTTTTGCAAGCATTTGCAGCTGTGTTTACACCTCTGAATATATGGAACTTACAATGGGAGTCCTGTCCCAAGCTTATCTGCAAAGGTGCAAGCAAGCCACTGTAATAACCCATGACATCAAAACAGCTCTTTAAGAGAAACTCTGGTAGTTATCAATTATACTGTTGAATGAAAGCATTCCTCAGAGCTAATATACAGCCAGGCATCCATGAACAGACAATGAAGCACTAGCTAATTACCTACCAAATCTTTCCATTTACTTGATTGAATTTGGCAAGTAGATACAGCATGTGAAACCACCATTCTGCAGGGACTTAATACTTGCACTTAGAGACATTAGCTCTTCCTGACAGGAAATTGCTTTTCTTCCTTAATGTTTCCACAAAGAGCTTGTAAGACACAGGATATATTTCTGTGCCTTTGACATTCATAAAACTTCAGCAGTCCCTGTAAGCAGCTGGGACTAGACATAAAAGATGGCACACACAATGAAGTCTTCAACTCAAAGCAGCCATAGTAGCTCCCCTTGGCACTCCTGACATGCAACACTTATTATATAAAGGATTTTCCGGGAGAGAAGCTGACAACCACACTTTGGATGGATTGAAAGACATCTGTGAAAGAGGAAGAGGCATTTGTTATACACTGTTGCTTTTGACCTTAGGAAGCAAATTCGCATTTCAAGAGTGAAAAGTTTCTGCCTGAATTCATGACATCAAATAATCACTCAATGTTCTACAAGTGGTTAGAACTGTGGAATTCAAATTGATGTTCTTCAGCTTATTTATATTAAATATGCTAGAAGATGCCCTGTTTTCAGTGGAAAGAGCTCTCTCACCTCCTGAAGCTCCTTAACTGCCTGTTTTTCCACTACACTGCATCAGGAAAAGAAATCCCATAGCCTTCTGCCAGAGATAAGCACATAAGCTCCCTAAATCTAGCAGATGTCTCTACCTTTTAAGCTGATCTGAGAAGCACTTTCTTAAATCTAAAATATTTGGCTAAGGAAGAACACCACTACATGAAGGAGTGCTGTGCTGGGGAAACTCAGAAACCATGAATGGCTTTAGAGTCTACTGGTGACATTAACCCTCTCTGTGTTGTGACTGCTCCATTCTGACATTAGCCTTGCTCCTCAGCACTAGAAGCAAACAGATGGACACAAACCGTTACAGTTTTACAGCAGCAGCAAAGCAGGGCATTTCATCTCTGATGAGAATTAACTTATTTGCTTTTGCTATTAAACCTGGCAAAATAATCTTAACACGTAATTCCTAGAATAGGATAACTTGTTCAAATCCAGAATTCCCTAGGAAAGTGTGGGAGTGTACAGCTGGCCAGTGAACACCTGCCAGGTACACAGAAAAAGCACTAGACACCTTAAGTCTTCAAATGTTTCAGCTCTACTCCTGGTGTGACCCAGATGCCTTACAGCAGAGAATAACTTTGTCTAAGAAGTAAAGGTTTCTTTACTGTTTGAAGACAAACAATCCCTCCAAAATACCATTTTGGGAATTCTTTATGCATTGTGAAAGGAGGCTACAAGCCCAGTTAAGTTTCGTACCTATATATAAAATTGCCTTTAGCAGGAGAACGTCTAAACAATGTAGGAGAACACACATACACCCTTCAGAAGTAAAACCATATTGTCCAGCCACAGAAAGCTCTACTGTACTTCAAATAACTCCTGGTTTATGTGTACTACCAACATGCCTATAGAAAAACGGAAAACTAAATTCATTTCACTACAGTTCAGATTGGTGGACCCTTGGATACAACATTCTATATTCCAGACTTAGGCTTTTATCAAAATGTTTTTTGAAAGTCTATTGAAACTATTAACATCCTCCTTTGGTTTTATTTAGCTTAGTGCAGGGTTTATTGCATGAAGCATAATGGCCTGTGACAGACAATTAAATGGTATGAACTGTTGGCCCATTTTGTCCTTAAATATCTGTTTGTTGCTAAACCTATGACTATAGAACAGCAAGGTGAACAAATAAGTGTAGCAAGTTTTCCAATTGTTCAGCAGATATGTTATTTATATCTCCTGTTTTAGCCTTAATCCTTCCCAAAGCATCCTTGTGATGAACATGTTTACCAATCAAATGACCACGCTCAGGTGCACCATAAGTAGATGAAATAAGTCTATATTACTCAAATATGTCACTTTAGCCTGGTCACTGTTTCGTACTTGATGATTAAAGTTAAGTCCCCGTGAAAGCATATGCAGAACAGGCCCTAGGGGAAAGGGTCCCAAGAAAGTAATGTTCAAGAAAGGGGAGTGAGAAAAGAACAGTGTCTTGGAAAGAAAGAAGTGATGCATGGATAGAAGATGTGGGCTTTGAGGAGTTGGAAACATGCAACTTTCAAAAGAGAGAGAAATTATCAAAGAGTAAAAGGAAATGCCAGGGTAAAAGAAGTAAAGACCATAAGGAAGATAGGCTTCACCGATGGCTTGAGAGAAGCATAGGGAGTGAGAGGAATAAATGAAACCAACCAAAAATGTTATCTTGATATTTAAAGACACTTCCCTATAGGTTCCTCTGGAACATCAGTTGACAAAGAAAGGTGACAGATATAAGCCAGCCATTAATTTCATTACTCTGATTTTCATTAGAGCATTATTTAGCAGCCTGCACATTTATTGAGTGTGAAAATGTTGAAACTCAGACATTTTAATAGATTCTGAAAGCAGAGGTTTCACTCCAATTCCACTGAGAAGTTTGGCTTAATATGCAGCACACACTTAAAGATAAGCTGTTTCAGAAAATCAGAGTTTAGCATTGTCCACAGCTGTAAATACCAGGCTGATAGGAAATACTAGGAACCCAGCTTAGATCTGTTCACATCAATAGGCTGGGAAAAGTTAAGAGGTCAGAACAAGTCATAGAAATCTAGTTCAATTGACATAGACTGTTTGTTTTTTGCAAAGTTCAGAATTTAAAAAAATATTTCCTTTCTATCAATAGCCTGCTTCTGCTGAGAATTTCAAAGTGCCAGCAACTGTTAATGAATTAACAATTAGTAACACTACACACTTACATGGATGGGGAAAGACAGAGCTCCAAAAAAAAGGTGAGTAACACTAAATACTCTTGTCATTGCGATTTGTGCAGACATGCAGTATGTCAGTGATGAAATGCATGACTCCTTATACTTTTTGCCTCCTAGTCCAGTTCTAGCTCTTTCATAAAGCTTATGTCCCTCATTGTCACTAGTTACACCTGTATAAGTAACTAACATCTCTGCTACTCTTCAGATTCCTTTTACTATATGCACTTGGCCTTCATAAAGGCCACCTTTAAAGACTTCACTTTTGGTCTAAGTTTCTTTTATAGCTATTTCTAAAATTTCAGAATTTTAGATTAAAATAAGTTATCTTTCCGCCTCAGGATAAGCCAAACTGATAGGCAATTTGTGAGACTGAGGCCAGCATAAAGCTTCTTGCCCTTTCACACTGCATGGATTTAGTGCCAACCACTGAGGCAAAATTAGTCAAAAGTGATCCAGACTAATATAATAGTTTAAATGACACATCAGTTCCCATGTCCCTGTAAAAAAACCAGAATGGTACCAGCTAGAGGCTTGGCTAAGCAAGAATTTAAGAACTAGTGCATAGTATAATTAGAGACATTTGTCAAATGTACTGGTCTGGAAGGCAAAGTGCTGGCCTTCTGGCAAAGCAAGATTTTGGTTATGGGCCTTTTCTGACCTCAAAAGTCACTGTTCTTCCTTCTGCTGGAGTTTCCCTTCACTCTGTTAAGTTTTGTCTTTAGTAAGGACCGGCTTTTTGCAGGTATGTATTCTGCTTGGATTAGTAAGGTCCAAAGCTTTCTGAAACATCCATGCCTTACCAGGATTTAAGTCTTATTTATCTGTTTTCTCATGTTTCCTTGTGAGGATGAACTTGCTTAATTTTACTAAATATATTTTCATTTTCAGAGGTACATTTGATTCAAATACAAAGCATAACTTTCCAGGCATTGCTGTACATAAAACTTACTGTATAAAACACTAGCAGTACAATGTGTGACTCAACATATACAGTCTGAAACTTGGGAGGTAGTTGTAATTCAACTGGATGAAGAGTTAAGATTATTTGAAGTGACCATAAATTATTGCTGTGAACTCACTAGATGAATACTAGTTTAAGAAATACATACAGGTATCATTTCTATAATTATCTGCAAGAGTTGAAAGGAGCACGGCTAAGAGGTCTAAGAAGTAATAATCAATCTGGGCACTAGAAAGTACTTTACAAGCCACTAAATAATGGAGATCATTTTCACAGCTTAAGGCCATAGCTACCCTAGCTAATCGCATGTTCTCAGTTCACCACTGGTGAATCATTAGCATTGGTGGAAGAATAAGACCTTAGAGACAACTGAGTGGGCTTAATACCTTAGCATTTAACCTTGAGCTAGTGTGGAGAAAAATGCACATCATGAACAAGATACTCAAAATCACCAACATACTGTAACAGTTGGACCTACTTTCAAGATAAAGTTCCCGTTTTCATTAATTTCCTTCCCCCCACCTCTGACCAAAATCAAGATTACATTTTGACTCTTGAGAGAGAAAGGCAACATTCCATATACTCTCCTTTAAACATTAATTGTACCTTGAGCCTTCAGCTTCAACTTGAACACAACTTCTCCATCCCAAAATTAGAGATTGAGCTCCTTGATGCACATAAACAACTTAATGCTTTTGTGGGAGAAATTTACTATTTTTACCTTCGAAAGGCATAGAGAAAAAGTATTGAGTAAGTTTAAAATCACAAGTTGAAGTCCTAAGCTCACTGACATCTTCCTTTTACAAACCTGAGTCAGTAAGGTCAAATTTCACCCAAGATCTTCTGACAATAAAGTGTTAGTTTTTTTTCCTTAAGCAGGAAAGAATTTCTCTGATTTGAAACTTTATTGCCCTAATTAATGTGTTCTACATTTATGAGCACCAGAACATTTTGCAAATGTTAAGAAATATTCTGATTAGATGCCAGTGAAAGAAGAGGGTCTGAGCAGAGTTCACTAAGTGATCTGTAGAGAAAGCCTTTGTCCTAGAGGTAAAGTCTTGAAAATTACCTGAATTATCTTGAATGTAGTTGACTAACTCTGAATGTTTGCTTAACTATAAAGCCAAAGACAACCCACCATACAGAGTACTTTATCTAGAGCTGCTGCTTGTGCATAAAAATATTATAAAATATTTTTATAATATTTTTATGCACAAG
>NW_010314148.1:0-29411 GCF_000700745.2 Antrostomus carolinensis
GGCCACAGTGTAGGTGCAGGGCTGGGTCCGGACCGGCGCTGGGCTGGGGCAGAGCGGGGGTCCGAGGTGCTGGTGTGTGGCAGAGACTTGCTACCGAGATCCCTGGTAGGGCTCCAGCCAGGGCTTTTGTACTTGCCATTCGCTCCAGGGTGTTGGCGTTGGCAAAGGAGCGGCCAGGGTCGAACAGTAGTCACAACTAGATTTTTAAAGCCCCTGGTCTCTGTTAAAGCCTCACAGCATATTGTCAGAGGTATCGTGGACCGGAACACAAAATGTGGTTGTGTACATCACTACCAGCTAAGTAAAAATCTAGGAAAAAAGCAGATGTAGCACACATGCAGCATTCATGGCACAAATACACTGTGGAATTTTTCTTTTCTACTGAGATTTAGTATATGTCTTTGTATTGCTTGGAAGGAAGAAATGGTAATCAAGTAGTAAGGCAAAGTAGCATCAGAGATGTTGCTCATCTAGCTGCTCTGTTCTTTTGTCTTTTACTTTCTATTCTTCTGCTCCCATTGAATCCTTTCTAGGTCAGACATTCAAAGTAACATCACAGGAAGCTACCAAGCTGAGTCTGGCATTCTCAGGGCCTCCACTGACTTCTGCAGAGGTGAGTGAAAGCCCCTGCAGACTGTGAAATTGCAGCATGTGTGACAGATTTCAGGAATCTCTAGGTTCAGTTGACTAAAACAGAGTCATTTGGTTCAACGCAAACAAGGAATGTTGGTATGAGCTATGCATTGTAGAGTGTATTAATCCAATTCAAGAACTGCCTAAGGAACTGATTTCCGTGAGTTAGAGAGACATACTAAGTAGAAGTATAGTGTTCTTTGACATCTACAGCTGGTTGCTGATAGAGACAGGATATTGGGCAATACAGACCTAACGAAGAATATGGAATATTTTTGCTGTTAATTGAGAGGAGTTTATCTTACCTGTGTTTGGAGGAGAAAAAAAATGACCTCTGGTACAGACTAATGATCTAAGCTACTTCTTCCTCTCTGATGTATGACCACCACTAGGGCATGTTTTGTTACCAAATCATGAGATGGCTTATGATGTATACAGCTTGCTTACTATATTTTCTTGTGCTGTATTTGTTTGTCAAACAAGTTGGCCATTACTATGCTTCCCTTTTCTCAAAGCAAGCTGAATGTAAGTGATTGCTTGTGAGACTTTCTAGATGTTGTGCAGCCACACACTACTCACGGTTAATCCTTTTGCCTATCCATTTTCAGGATTGCCAGAAGCTGAGTGAAGATGTCCAAAATGCCATTCTTGCAGTTGCCACAGTGTACTACTGGCTCCCCAAGGGCCAAGGTGCGATACTGACAGCAGAGCAGTCACCGCTGGTTCTTTCACCTCTCTATGAAAAAACCCCAGTATTCCAGAGCCCAATGTGGGATCTTGCATCTGCAGGAAAGCAAGTTATTAAGAGCAGGTGGTCCCATTATCAGCTATTCTATAGACTTGCAGCATTTTTATGAGTGAACCCCTTGTCCATCTGCTTCTGCAAATGTCTATCTGTGAAAGAGCAATAATACAGGAAATTGTGTAGTTGACTGAGCATTCATATTTATAAAGTCTTGAGATCCTTGTCCAAAGTCCTTTTGAAACTGGGAAACATGTTGATTCCTTCAAAATACCTGTAAATTAATTTATATGGTGTATCCACACAAACACAACAGTCTGTGTGTTAATCTTCAGCAGTTGCTTTCTGTTGGTGCTGACTTTGTGGCAACTTTCTTGCTCTTTCTCAATCTCAACCAGGTACTACTCTTCGGAAGATGGTACGAGATGCTACTGCTGAAGTAGTGGAAGGAATGATCCAACTCACAGAAGCAATTCTCAGTGCTTCATTGGAGAGGTAGGAATTTTCCAGGAAAAAAAAGGAACAAAAAATTATACGTATACTTGCTAGGAAGCAGTAAGTGCAGACTGCTTCCTAAGGAAAGGAGGGAGGCAGAAGCAGAGCATTGTTACAAGGCAGGAAGAGGCAGTGTCCTCACCAACAAAGACCCTGACCCCCACTATCTGAGTGAGCAGAGCAGTGCTGTTGAGGGTAGTGAGGTTCAGTTGAGAGTCGAGATAACAAGACAAGCCTATTGTGATGATGTCAAGCTAGAAAGTCAGGCCAGCAAGTCAAGATCAGGGTCAGGTCCAGAGAGAGTAATGAGCACCAGACACCATCCAGTGATTGCCCAGCGTGTCCATTACAATGAGTTGGGTCTGAGGTCGATGCAGGAAGGTCAAATCAGTGGGTCAGGATCCAGGTCAGAGTCAAGGGAGTGTGAAACTGGATGCAGACATTACTGCTACACAGCTCTGATGTAGCACAAACAGTGCTACAGACTCAGTGAAAGAATCTCAGGGTAAAAGCATCTCCTACCGTAAGGAAGGGCTGGCCCTTACTTCTTTCTTTCTTCACAATACCTCCTATCAGCAAAGGAACTGACCTTGTACTTGTCAAACTGAACTCTTCAACTGGGCCACCTAAACTGCTAGGAGGGTGGAATACACTCAAGGCCCTGACAGTACCCTGTTGTCCCAGAGACTGAATCAGGTACATTACCCTACATGGAGAATAGATTTTCATCCTGTCTGTGGCAAGGAAAGATGCTGGGAGCGGGATTCCTATGAATGTGCTGGATAGCATTTGCACTGTTTGGCAGTTTTTGCCCTTGGAGTGAACTGTCATATGCAATGTTTGTGCAACTTTGTAAAGCTAGTTATTGGACCACTAGAGGCTGCTTCCTTTCTTCCCAGTTTGCACACTACTACCCTTAGGCAGTAGTCAGCAATCTCTGATACAGATTTCTGATTTGCATAGATTCTGAAAGATAAAAAAGTATGCCTAAGCACCTTGAGAGGCCTTCATAAGAGGCTCCTACTTCTTGTTCCAATGGATAGTTGAACTCAGTAGGAGCCAGCGCTTCTTGCTTTACATGGGTAGGAGATACTAGGGACAAGATGGTTGGTGACATAGACATCAGAGCTTCTGCTAGTGTGCATCATTTTTGGTGCAGAAAATAAAAACAGTCTAGTAGAGTGATGTTCCTGAGTCTTAACTTTGAGAGCTTTGCTTTGTTTCAGCTTGTCTCAGGAACAGCTTGTATCAACTGGTGGTGTGTGGGAGGCATGTGAGCGAGTGTCCAATCTGCCACGAGGTGAGTATTATATATTCAGAACAACAGAACTAGGATGTGCTGTCCTGCAGTATCAGGAGTCCTTGCAAGGTGCATTCTATCAAGTACAATGAAGGCTCACTCATTCTGCAAAACCTGAATGTTTTTGGAATGTATAAGCTTGGAAACCAGACCCCATTATTTGCATGGCAACATTGCAGCTCTGAGCTCTGCAAAAAGTTTAATCTTAAAATCTAATGATCACAAACCTATATGAACATTATTGCAAGCTGATTTGAATCACTGCAGTGTCACATTTTTCGTCCTTTTGCTTTTGCAGATAACCAGGCAGCAGTTGCGTCAGCTTTGGCTGCATGTCTAGGTGTGGTCAAGGATGCTCTGGAGGAGATGGAACGTGTAAGGAAGCCCCTAAGCCTTTGAGGAACCTGCAGTGAGGGATTGCAGTGATAGTTCAGTGATGAAACACAGGGATTGTTTTATATACAGACTTTGATTTAAATTTGTTCTGATATGAGCTAGATTATTGTATTATGATTGGATCTTAATGAGTTTTTAAACTCAAACCTGGTTTACTTTCTACAAGGTTTCCACAAAGCCACGTCCTGAATTATGGAGGGGGGGTGGGGTGGGACAATGAGGTGGTTTAGCTTGATGTAAGACTGGCACTGTTTGTCAAGTTCTTGCTGTTTGCTGTGTTGAATTGGAGTGGGAGGTTGTTTTTTTCTTAATCCAGTCGTACTAGGATTAACAGAATCTGGCAACTGACATGCTGGTTGGAGGGAGACTCCACCATAAATTATTAATATCATTTCTTGATTATGTTTTCCCTTTCCTTCTGGGTATTGCTGGAATTGATGTTAGGCTCTGGGTTTTCAGTGCATCTGTGTTCTCAGGCTCTGGTGGAAGGGCAAGACCCCTACAGTGACATAATGGAAGATGAAGAGCTGGGCTTTCGGGGCAACAGAGATACATATTGGTCAGAAGCTGACCGGAAGCTGCTTAGCTCCTGCATGGGATTAATGAAGGCTTCTAAATCCTGCCTGAAGAAGGTCTTGGGGGTAGTGAAGGCTTATGGAAAAGCTGATTGTCCAGAGCAGATTGCTCAGCTGGATGATCTTGCAGACATTGCTAATGAGATCAGTCCAAGGTAAGCAGGTCTCTCCCCATGCTCCTTTTTGCTCCAGAGCAGTCCCTATCTTTTCTTGAGGTCTAGAGAATGGATTAGGAAAACCTTTATCATATTGAAGCTGTGAGCAGATGATGGAAGCAGGTGTGGTGGGAGGATTATTACAAGATAGGCTGTTGAGAGTTGTGCAAGTTAGGAGAGGAACGTACATTGCGGCTTGGAGGTGGAACTGTAGCCATGTCTCATTCTAAGGTGAGAGTGGCACACAGACGTCTGAGGAGGCAGTGAGATGCATCGCATGGGTATGACTGACGTTCTCTTCTTGTCATGCACTGCTGTTCCTAACTTAGATTCAGGGTGGCTGTAGGCTTTGGCCAGGATCCATGAGTTGTGCTATCAGGACCTTTCTTCAATGCTCCCCTCTCTTCTATTCTAGTGTTGATGAGCTGGCACTGAGCATGTATCCACCTATGAACCAGCTGGCTGTGCGACTCAATGTAAGTATCTGCAGCCTGCGTGCAGGTCTACTCACTTGGCTGTAGAGAAGAGGAAGAAATCAAATTGGAGAGCTTATATGACACTCGGGGAGAGGTGGATGTTGTTGACAGTAACAAGTTCTTAGGGATGAAGAGTCCCCTTTGGTCCTTGCACACTTAGCTTCCTTCAGGTGGAAGCGCATTCCTTATCTTTACTTCTTCAGGGAAGAGCATGGCTACTTGAGCTTTGTCTCTGAACTAGAATCCATAGAGACATCCAATGGCAGTACCTCAGGGAAGTGAGGTCTAAGACTGCTGATATACTGCATGTGTACTTCCTTCCTTGGGTAATGTAGACTTGCTCAAATAAAGTTATCTAAATTAAAAATACAAATTAAAAATTCTCACAGTAAGAATGGGTATGCACTGAAACAAGCTGCTCAAAGAAGCAGTGGCATCTCCATCTTTGTCAGTACTGAAAACTTGACTGGGCAAGGCTCTGAGCAACCTGACTGAACTTCCAGGTAGGCCTTGCTTTGAGCAGGAGGTTGTACTAGATGATTTCCAGGGGTCCCTTGCATCATTAAGTATGTTATCTCATATATGAGATTTTTATTCTTAACTCTGGTTTCATGCATTTGGCTGATGACTTGATTTTGGGGGGTAAAAAATAATATATTGCTTAATATCAAATTGCATTACAGTCAATCACTTGCAATTTGATGTCTTGATATCAGTTACCAATTTATAATAGGCTTATCTTTTTTTAAAAAAACCCAACAATTTAAAATATGCTTTAAAAAACAGCCCCTCTTTATTTTCACCTGTCCCAGCCAGCAGTAAGACACTCCCAGCACAGCAGTGATAGATAGCTTCCCCTACTTTTTCCCATGTTTGTCTCACTTTATTTCCCTTTTGTTTCTTTCTAGGCTGCTAAATTGGCTTCAGTATTAAAGAAAGTCTTAGAGATTACAAAGTAAGTATGAGTTACAGTTTTGTAAGTGTGTGTTCCCTGCTAGGAAGGTTGATATCTTTCTACCTCCTGTCAAAGATGACTCATTTCTAGACAGTAAATTCTGTCATTTTGGAGTCATTATGATGTTATTTAGTCATTAAAGGATGGGAGTAAGAAAAGAATGGTAGGGATGAAAGTAGTTCCCACTGAAGACACGCACATATGCATTAAGGTTTGGGACTAGAGACATGAATTTGGGCTGTTCCTTGCTCAAAGCACTCTGAGGCTATAGCAGTCCTGTGTTAATGCTGTGGTAATTCAGCACTTCACAATACAGATGTGTTGTCTGGATGCATAGATATAAGACACCCAGGAGGCTTTCCTAATGAATTTCCTCCACTTTTGCAGGACAAGCCATGTATGTCCACCATCAGAGGAAGGCTGGGTGCAGTTTCTAACTGGTGCAGTAGATCACAACATGAACAAAATCAAGAACTTTACACAGGGTCAACTTTAGCTCTTCCATGTCTACATGTATTGCTGCCACTGGCTCTGGCATGTGCTTTTCCAGTGAATCTTGCTGTTCTCCAGCTACTGGGAGAATGATGAGAACAATGTTTTTAGGGGATAACTTTACTACCACTTGGCAAAACCCTCCCAGGAAGTTGCTCTTGGCCATTGCAGAAGGTGTCATTTTGCTTGGATTCCTGGGATGGTGCAGTGCTGCATCTTAATGCTCTGAATGTGCCCCATTCTTCAGGCATTACAACTACGATGGGGTTCAAAGAACAATAAAAAAATTGCTAGATTTGCATGACTGGATTTATCTGTCTTCAGATAGTAGAGGGTATATACAGAAGGAAAAGTTCTTGCCCCTTTTGCAGACAGCCCAACGAACCATTAAAAAATATGCACCACTGCTGCTGTTTCCTGTCTAACCTTAGAGAAGAATCAACTATCGTTCTTGTTTCTGTTTCCTCAGAGGGCAGTAGAAAATACTGTTTACTACTTTACCAGCATCAAGGATCTGTAGGGTGATAAGAATGTATCTCTAGAGAAATGCTACATCTGTTACCACTTTAAAGTTCTAGCATATCCTTTTTTGCAATGGGTAGGGAAAAATGACTAAGCAGTGCTGGATTCAGTACGTATGCATGATGAGAAATGCAGCTTCTACTTGAGCATTTATTCAGATGGATAAATGAGCACAGTGGCAGATAGGAGAGAGTTGAGTTTGTACAAATAATCAAAAACAGAAATGGTTTTAAATATAACTTTAATTAAACTATTAACATCTATGCTTGCCTGGGATCAGGGCACAGATCATGACCACTCTTTTGTAAACAGGACAGCAGGACCTGTTCTAAGTTGGACATCAGGCAGCTGCAATGTCAATAGTTTTGTAGCTCTTCAGGTTCTGGAGTTGAAGGCAGGTAAGATGTGCAGTGAGTCTTCTAAGCCCTGCTTGGGTGGGGGTGAACAGGATTTGCAGCTGTTGAGTGCTTTTAGGTTGCACAGAGCCCATCCTGAAAGGCGAGAAGAGATTATACAGGAAGCACACCTCTTTGTATTTCTGGTTCCCAGGGCCCAGGAGATGCATTTGCTAGACAGGACTGTAATGCCAAAAAAAGTAAAAAAAAAAAAAAAAAAGGCAGCCTAGCAGTTATCTAAACTACCACAATGGCCTAATGCAGCTTCTTGAGAGAAATGTGGGGTTTTTTTCATGTGAAGGAGAACATGCCTTTTTGGATGACTTGGCTAAGTCAGGTTTGCCTCGTTCTTCGGTAGAGAAGGGCAAAACTGTAAAAATTGTAACCAGGGACTATCCTTATTGTTGACAGTGGGTGATGGGTAGAAAGATAAGTCACAAACAGTATAGTTTTACCCAACTTATGGATGTTCAAGTGGCTAGCTAAAAAGCAATTGATTTCTCAACAGCAAAAATTTCTTAATTCCATAGGTCTTTTCAGTGACCTAAAACTGTTGTCTTATTTAATGTGTATTTCTGCCGAAGTCTTGTGGTACTTCTCTTGTTACCCTTTTTGTTGTCAGGGGACTTTCCTTCTGCTGTCTAGGCCTTTGGGGTTGAAGCTTTTGCAAATGTCATATGGGCTTCAACTTATGTATTACACATCTGTTGAAAGTTCTGTTATCTGGCTTTTTTTCCTTTTCAGTGTGAAAATCTTCTGTATTATCTGTAAATAAAGGATGGGATGCCTGGGCCTTACATGTTGTAGCAGTCTCGTCCTGCCACATTGTTGCCCGCTTATTTTGGGGGACAGCCTGTCCTGTGCAAGGGTTTCTCTAGCTTGTATTTTGACTCTTTTTCCATTTACTGTTCTTAAGTCAGTCAGTTTGCACTTACCTGTACTTTCTTTGTCTATAAATGAGCCCTCGCCCTGCAACCACTATCATACACTTCTCCAAGGGTTCGATGAGAGGGTTCAGGAGGCTGATCTTTGCTGTGCTTGGTTGATATTGTACCATGTTTTCTGGAAACTGTTGAAAGAAGGAAATGAGCTGAAACTGAGAGAAGGAAAGAGATTTTTCTATGGTTAAAGGGAGATGATTTTTTTTTCAGTGCCAGAGATCTCAGCCTGAGCTGCCAGTTGCCAGAAGAGCTTATTTTCTTCTCGACTACAGTTTTTTGCTATAGTTTCTTTCTGCAGCCTCTGATTTCCAGACTGGTGAGTTAGGAGTCATCGGAATTTCCTTATGCTCACACATAGAAAAGGGAGAAGTGGGAGTACTCTATACAACAGTGTGGCCCAACTTACCTTTCCCAAACTGATGTCTTGGTGCTTTGAAAGAACACAGCCTGAGAAGAGTCACTCAACCAGCAAAATTTTTTTGCTACTTATGACTATGAAAGCTGCTACTTTCACACTACTGCAGTAACAGAATAATAGACTGATCTAACCTCAATAGTGAGAGAAGGATCACAAATGCTGATCTCTTCCTGAGCAAAGTATATGTAGAAGGAGTCCTCGTCTCTCAGCATGGCAGTCAGCCTAAGCAGATGGTTCTCTCCCAGCTGTTTTCTGTACCGTGAATAAGGCACAAAGACCTGCAAGTTGTTAGCTGGAATAGAGAGTGGTGAAATACAGATGATGAATGCAGTCTGGTCTTAGCCTGCTTAGCACATACGAGTGTTTAGTGCCCAACATTGTATTAAAAGCTGCAGCATTTAAAAGCTTAAGTGATCCCAATTGGATTTTCAGATTCAAAATCTCTTAAGGTGATGTTGCCAAAGTATTTTATTTCAGTCTCCTACAATCAACTATTCAGCTAGCCTTTTGTAAATTTATGGCTAAGTGCATTTTTCTTCAAGTGAGAGGACTAGATATTCTTTTCTAGCCATGCATGTAGTAGAGTCTTTACCTTCATTGCTTTTGAGGATCAAATGAAACTCTTCCTTCCAAAGCTGGGTAACAGGCACACCATTATAATGTACAGACTGGGCCCCAATTACCAGGTGAGTAACCTTTTTTCCACCACTGTGGTTAAACACTTCAACGGAAAGTGGAACATCTTGTCCCAGTAGCAGAGAACCCTTTGACTGGAGGTGGATGAAAAGATTAACTGGCTCTTCCAGAGCAGTAGGAATGGAGCTAAACTGTGTTTTGCTGCTGCTGTTTGTCTCAAGTTTCTGTATCTTTCTGTAGACTTTGTCAAGTACTTCTTTTTCCTGAAGAGAACCTGTCACATAAAAAAGGGAGTACATATTTTAGTATCCTTTCCTGTTTACTAGTGTGAAGCAGTAAATGCAGAAGGATGGTGTTGAGTTATCCTGGCAGTACTGTAGACAGCTTTTTCTCAGAGCATAGAGAGGAGGTATCCTGTTATGCTTCTGGTTGGAGCACTTTGAGAATTTCAGCTGATGACATTCATTGGATGTACCTGAAAGATTCTACTTTGAAAGATTTGTCATAGTTTTTAAAGCACCTTGGTGCTAACATCTGTCAGAGTAAAAGAGGCAGTTGCCTCTTTAACTATAGATGTAGCTAGGGCACAGTGCTATGTTCTCTTGTGATGGACTGCAATCAAGGAGACAATGTGCCATAGGCTAAGATGAGATGGTACAGTTGGGTCAGGGAAACAGCACTCAGTAATAAATTATGAAGGGGGAGCTACTTTTGGAGCGGGGAATTTAGACAATATCTGAGAGCACAACAGTCCTCTTCAGAAGACTGGAGTCTAAAATAATGTATCTATACGTACTGCAGGGGTAATCGGAGGTAAATGTACAGAGTGTACAATAACAGAAATCAGGAAAGAAAGTTTTCCAGACAGGAAAGTGCCTGGTGAAGAAAGGCCTGGCCTTCTAGACAGCTGTTTAATGTAATGAAGCAGAATGGAATCTGGGGTATGACCTGCACTTTGGTTCTGTAGACAGCAAGAGTAAGGTGTTCTCGTGCCATTCAGGAAGGGGAAGTAGTGAGAAGTGGATGACCCTAATGCTCTGGTATGGTTCTGCTCTCTAGTCCTTTCCTCTTCACTTTTAACACTGGCAGGGAATATGCTCAGCCATTGCCTACCCCATACCTTCAGGATACTTGTAGTTGTGTGTGATGTCCTCACAGCGTTCACTGCCCACACTCTTGGTACTGATGTTGTTGCCAGTGTACTTTGTGCCACCGAGAGCTGGCTGGAGGGTGTCATCTGCTTTTTGTATCCAGACCTGGCACTTGGCATTGATGGCAGCAAAGAAGTAGCAGACGTCATAATCAACTTCTGTGTCCCCTTCCTTGATCGCTTGAACAGGGGCTGGCCCACAAAAGGATGGACCTGAAAGAGAAAACATGGCCCAGTTAAGATTCAGATGCTTCACCAACTAGATCCATGCCTAGTTTAGATCTATACTGTGTGTGGTGAAGTATCTGGTTTAGGAGGACATTAAGGAGCAGTGCTGTGATAGAACTCTTATTGCTACACAAGCTGCAGAAGCCAAACAGATGAATTATGATTTAGTGCTTAAAGTAAACAGGGTGAGTCCCTGTCCTTTTCCATCCTTTGCATTGCAAGTTGGGGAAGGGAAGAATGTCAAACTGCTTTATTTGCTCCCTGCTCCACTCCCCTTCCCATCCCCCTGAGCGTATCTTTGATATCTTACCTTTGCTTTTTTCCTGGCAGGTGGCATCCAGTGCCTGCCACCCACTGTACTCTGGTAGCAGGTCCCCTCGAGCCATCCAGCATTCATTCCAAACATGGAAAGTCCTGCAAGAGACAGCATCACGTGCCTATATGAAGGGACTGAGCCATGAGGTACAGTAAAGTTTTAGCCAAACCACAGACAATTAATGCTCCTTTGAAAGAGCTTAGTGCATGCTGAGGAGAGCAGAGACTGTGGTTTTTGACACAAGTGGAGTTTCTCTAGCTGGACTGAGCTATCATTCTTCTTTTGTGGGCTCTAGGAATAGGGCACTCGTCAGTTTGGGTTGCAGTGATTTCTCAAGAACAAGTCATATAGACAGGATCTCAGCTGAGCTGTCACCTACCCACCTCCCTGCAGCTGGTTACCTCTTTCTTTTCCCCTCCTCTATCCCTTCCTAGATCCAGATATTGTCTCAAATTCTTGCTTGGGCCCTGCTATGTTTTCTTACCAGACACGGGCGCTTTCTTTATTTTGTATAAGCAGTGTCCCATCTTCGTCATAATACTCATTCACACTCAGTCTGCTGTTAGTGTTGTGAGCCCATGTAAAGCCTGTGACCATCCTGGTAGGAATTCCGAGGCACCTCAGAACTGTACAGTAGAAAGAGCTGTGAGTCAGTTGTACATCCTGCCCTAAGAGTGCCAGTGCTGACAGATATAGAGCCTTTTTTGGTGCAAGGCCTATGAAGAGTGGCATCAGGCCTGCTGTTAGGTCTTTGCAAGAGGCATTGCCCCCCCCAGGAAATAAGCATAGGTGCATTCAGTGAATGATGCATACTGATAACTTTTTATCTCAGAGCTAGTGATGCTAATGTTGATGATAAAACTCTGATGATCTGCCTCTCAGCTAAATATTAAAGATTACTGTGACCTATGTTAATCCAGGAATTAAGGCATATGCTAGAGGTTCTGCAGACAAAATAAGGCTTTGCTCAAAACAAAAGTCTTCGAACCACCACTGTACCTGAACACATGACAGCAGCAAACACCCAGCACTGCCCGTAGCGGACAGGCTTGCATTGCTTGGCAACCCACTGCCGGAGGATTGCGCTGCTTCCCAGCCACTTGGAAGGAGGTGTCCCATTATAGTATTGCCCAGTCCCACATTCTGTCAGGATTCCTCTAAACTCATCGCAGTTCAGCTGCAGGGAAAGAAGAGAGAAAGTCTAATGAATTGCATGTCTTCAGTAGGTACGCCTAGTCCTGTTTGATGAAGCTCCTCCCAGGGCAGATGAAACCAAAAGGATTTTTTTGTGCAAAGCATGATCATGGCTGAGCAGAACAGGTGCAGTGGTCTTCCCTGAGATTTATTTGGTAAGTGTACTGCCACTGCTAAGAAACTCCTGCAAGACTATTTGTCATCTGCAGGAATATCAGGAAGGGCTGGAGATGGGCAGGATGTGTTGTTTGGAACAGCCCTAGCCAGTCTTCCTGTTTGGTCAGTGGGTTGCCATAAACTGGGATTGGGAAGATGCTGGCCTTCGCTTTGCGTTCAGGTCTTCTCTGCTAGGGTCACTGCTGCTGTCTGCTCTTCTTACCATGGCAGCAACTGTGCGACAGATGTAAATAGGGTTCTTGCGCTGGGTGTGATCCTTGTCTTGTTGATGGCGTTCACCTACATCCAGCAGTGTGAAGCAGATGTCAACAATATCCTCCTCCAACTGAAACAAGAACATATAATTTCAGGAAATTTGGCCTAAACATTTTTTCTCTGGAATTGCTGCAAGAGTTTGTAGCTGTGATGCAGGTTATTTCTCCCTTCTGCTGATAGTCTTATAAAAAGTGGGCTGTGGAGTAGAGCTCCAAGCAGAGATTTGAAGGGGGAGTACAACATACTAAAGGCAGACCTACAGCTTCATTGAAGCAAGGTGGGAAATGTATTAGCATGATACTGCATCCTGTAACTGAGGGAAACTAATGTTTTTCTGGAGCACTCTCTATGTTGACACAGAGGTACTTTTGTGATCTGGTGGCACTAAAGTGGAATAAAATCCTATTCTGATCACTGGCTGTGTCAGATGGCCTTGGGCAAATTGGAAGATCTACTTGTCCTTGCTTTACCTGTAGAATAGAGACAGTATTACTAAGCTCTGTTAAATGCTTTTATATATCTGTTAGTGAAAGGAAGGCTCACAAAGCCCAGATGTAGATCAGTGCATTTCTTCATAGAGCACAGCCTGAGAAGGTAAAAATTACATACAATGGGTTATGAGACTTAACACAGGTCCCTGTTCTCCTGCAGAGTCTTAGACAAAGACAGTGAGTGTAGTGAGCAAGTTCTTTCATCACAGCCACAGTATGGAAATGGGTAGCATCCTGTATACACAGGAGGTATCCACCCTTCCTCTGGTGGCTTTAAGAGAGCACAGACATATTTGCCCTCTTGCTTACCTGACTGAAGTCCCAGGGTTGTGCTAGGGCTGCATTTTCAGTCCCCCAGTAGGTGATACCCTCTTGGTTCAAAACATACTCCTGCCGCTGTGCCTCATTAGCCAAGAACACCTCATCATCTAGATTAGAGGAAAAAATCGTCAGGAAGAAAGCATTCCTGGTCTCAGATGCACTTGCATCTCTTACATCAGCAGACTCCACTGCACTCCAAGGACTTCAACAGTCCTTGGCATTCTGCCCTGGAAAAATGTCACATATTCTGAATCAGACAGGATAGTGGAATTTCATTGTCATCTCGTTCCTTGTTCAAAAAGTTCCTCCAGACTTAGGCTATTGCACTAGCTAGGTCTTCTACTCTCCTGGCTCTTGAATTCTCTGTTCTTAAGAAAAATACAGTGGCCTTAATCAGATCAATTATAATCCCGACTTATCTTAAAATCTTTATATATTAAAGGAATCAAATATTTATATTTATCAAATATTTTTCCCTTAAGAGGAGGACAGGGCTCTGGCAATGCAGTACTCCAGGAATGGGGCAGAAGTGCTGAGCCAGGCAGCTCTGAGCTTTTATTAGCCCCTACCTCCTTCCTAAGGTGCTGTGAGGAGCAGGGCAGGAGTGGTAGGAAGCCCTAGGTGGGTCAGCCTCAACCTCCATGGAGGCAGCATGCCAGAGCTCAAAAGCTGTTTTTGTGAAGTGTCTGATCCCAGCCTGCCTTTCTGTTTCTGACCACTTACCTTGGCACCAGGGATTAAAAAGAACAGTGAAGTTGCCCAGGAGACAGTAAGACTTGGAGGCATGTAAAAGCAGAGTGTACTGGCCAATGGGAGCATTGGCAGGCGTGTTCACAGAGATGGTCCAGAAGCATGGGTCCTGTTCTTCCAGTGTTGCGCTCCATTGCTTCTGTTCTCCCCGACTGGAGATGGGAAATTCAGTCCGAGTTCCATCTGCTTTGGAAGGATGTGGTCCTGCAACCAAAGAAATCTGGTTGTGTCTATTCCGGACATGCATCCTCACCCCATGCAGATTGCAGGGACTTTGTCTATATCTGCAGCCATGACTCTCCTTTCTTGTGAGAGAGTCTTAATCATTTAGCAGCTTAATGCCTAGTGAATCTTCCTAAGGCTAGTACTGCACTTGGGCCTCCATGTTTGAAAGTGGGATGTGTATTTCATAGACTTGTAGAAACCAGGAACAACCAGAATGGTGCAGACCTGCTGCTCCTGGTGTTCAGTGTCTTTTAACAGAAGTCATAAATTCTCAGATTATGATAAAACAAGCTGTGGCTGAGTGCTTCTGTCCTTCTCGGGTCTCACTAGAAAACATTCTGAAAAAGAAAATGTCTGTAACAGGCTAGCTAAGTTTGAATATTCCTAAACCAAAAGCCAGGAGAGAGGAGAGATCCTGTGAGTACTTTCAAATCAGAGAGTAGTGAACCTGCATTGGTTATTGTGCTGCAGTGTCTCTTCTGAACAGAGATCTAGTTTTGAACTTGCAGTCCCAGCAGCAGGAGACTACTCTGCCTTAGATAGAGTTCACTGGCCCCACTTCTAAATGTGGGCACCTCTGTCCAGCTCTAGAGGTGGCTTTTGCCACCAGCTGTGTTCTTTAGGTGAGTGGAGGACCAGAGCTCTGATAGGTATGGTGATGATATTACCTGTCTGTACTGTGAGGAAGGTCCTCTTCAGCTGCTGCAAGTAGCTGTGTATTGGAGCTGAGAAGCTCACGGTGATAGTGAATGGCTGCCCCCGCCTCACCATAAGCCTTTCAGTGCTGATTTCTTCTGTGTGGTGGTTATTGTTGTTCATTGTGATCTTGAAATCACATTTTTTGATGCTCAGATCTGTAGTGTGAGAAGATACAGAATAAATTTGGGGCTAGGAGGTGCCCATGGTCTGGCCCCAGGCCACATCCTGAGATACATAAACAGCTGATCATGTGTTTCTCCACTCAGACAGTACTCTCTTTCCTTTGAGACTTTCTGCCCAGTAACTGTAAGGGCCTTCACTCTTAGCTTGGTTGTTCTTGTGTCAAGCAGCTAATGAGCTGCCTTTGCTCATGCCTTAGCATCATGAAGTGAACCAAGTGACTATACAAAAGCTCTTTCCTGCCCAGGAGAGAACCATGGAACAGACCTGAGCATTCAAATGATAACACATATGGTTAGCACTGAATGTGCACCATGACTACATTTGTAGTCTTACTCTGTGTATTCCAAGGGCACCGGTGGCACTTAAAGCAGTATCTCTCCACGTGGATATGTATTTGAAATAGTGCACAGGAGACAAATTGTTACACCCCACTTGCAAGGTGGGTGCAAGCTCTTCCAGCAGTTACTGCACTATGTATGTCTCATATGCACCAAAGACCAGCAACTAGTGCAGACTTCAGTGCTGGTTCAAATGCAGTGTGGCTGTGTAGTCTTGGAACTATGCTGGATCACAGCAGATCAAACACCAGTTGTTCCTTCTTTGCACCACATTAGTTGTCAGTCTCACACCCAGAGCTGCAGGAGACAGAAGAGCTCCTCCTCCTGTCTCCTACACAGGCATGATACGTGTTTCTCTCCAGCACCAGACAAGAGAAAAAAACTTGTCACAATTTCAAGCACCTGATTTGGTGTTCAATGGCTGCAGTGTGATCATGTACTTGAGCTTTTCTTCTGGTTTTGGTGGTATTCTTAATCTTTCCAGACTTATTGCTGAGAAGCAGATAACACCGTGGTTTTTCTCAGCCTTGAGATCATCTTGACCTCACTTAGCTCTTCAACTCCCAGCTCATCACTAAGATTGTTGAACCTGTGGATTGTAACTGCTACCCCTTATATGCCCCCCATGCTGTCATCTACCTCCCTTTACTGATCCAGGCTCCTCCCTTTGTTTCAGCTAAAACAAACAAACAAACCCACAAAGCATCCTCCTCCTATGTTATTGCTCCTTTGCTAAAGCCAAGAAACTGCATCTAAAGCATATGCAGTTTTCATTGGTCTGCTCTCTCCTTATGTCTCCTTGCCTTGTCCTCTGCATTGATACCTTTTCCCACTGCTGTTGTCTCTTCTGTGTTTGTTGTGGGAGTCTCACTGGATTGTGTGATTTGTTTCTTTTTTTCCCTTATGAACTTTGTCATTTATTTTTTTCAGTGAATGATTCTGGTCTGGCTTTCAAATCCATTTATGGTGGTTCCAGTTCATAGCCCTGCACCTCTTTATGCTTTACAGAGCCAGCTCTGCCCTAGTGTATTTTTTTCACTCTGATGAAGATGTCTGTTCTGGCTATCTTGTAGACTGGTGAGTCATATGCAGTCTGGCTCTGTCTCCTTCATATGACTTTTCATGGATCTTATTGTTACTTTCTTCAGGCTTGCTTGGAACCTGGACCCTCTCCTTGCTCAAGTGGCTAAAACACTTAGTCATCTCTCTGCTTCGGTTTTGTATTCTGGCTTACCTTCCCCCACCCCCTGCCCTCTGTCCCCTCTGTTAAGGATAACTCTTGCCTTTGCTTCCAGACTCTCATGTCTCCCTTAGCTGCCTCTTACTCTTCTTTCAAACTCCTCTTAGGCTTTGATACCAGCTTTTGTTTGCTGTCCATTTTTGTGCAGTCCTCCATGCAGATTGAACTCCCTTAGCCTTTAGAGCACTTTCTTGACTCCTACCCTGTAAGAAGTTGACCTCTTCTACAAGCCTCATGAGCACTGTCTTGGATCAGGGACAGTTATTTTTCCTGACAGATAACTGGCAAATGCTTGGGACTAACCAAAGTGATTTTTGCTTACCTTGGCCCATGTCTAGTTCCCTGTACTGTCAAAGTCTTCAGCTTCTGCTTGCTCTGGTGGGCAATGACTCCTTCCTTCAGCTTTCTTTAAAAATTATCCACTTGCAAAGTTGTTTGCTCGATTCCTTTATACAGGGTGGGACGTGATGTTGCCACCTCTCCTTCAGCTTATCTTGCTGGCCTGCTGTGCAGAAGTTGAGGACTCGTTTATCTCTCAGACCACACTAAAGAGACCAACAGAAAGGGGTGACTTTTCCTGCCTACAGATGAAGTTAAGTTCCACAGCAGGATGTGAAGCCTTTATAGACAACCAGTGACAGTTTCTTCAAAGAGCTGTGCTTTGGGGACCCCAGAGTAGGAAATGCAGATCTCAGCTTGGCTCTAAGCAATGCACATAGTGTGTTTCAAATGCAGGTGTTGAAGAGCTGCTCTCCAACACTGACCCTAAGCTACACAGATCCTAAACCCTTCAAGGGGCAAAACCAAAAAGGTCAGTACATCCATTGCCCTTGTGCCTAATTAAAAAAAGTGAAACCACTTCAAAATGAGGAAATTTGTTAAAAGCAATGACTAAAAAACCTAGAATTTCTGTAGCATAATGCAAACTATTTAAAAATATCACACTGGGGACTTGAACTAAATACATTCTTAAAGCTGCCTTAATGTAAAAGGATTGGTAAATAATTGGACAAAAGACAGGAAATAAGACAGCAGAAAGAACAGTTTTCACTGTGGAGTGAGCAACCAATAGTTTTGCAGAAATCTATGATCTTACAGAGATTCATGAATAATTTGAGAAGCCAATAAAAAGACATGAGGTGGCAAAGCTTGCTCAGTTATTCTGAGTAGTAAAGATGAGGGAGGCATGACTAGGCCATAAAATAGCCAGTAGAGATCAGTGTAGGCACATATACAATAGGAAAAAAGGACCTGTATCTTACTTAAGCAGTGATGCATTCAGAGGTAGTTGTAGCCATTCCACAATGAGATTTTGATTTATTCCAGTTGGCTGCTACACGATGTGGTCCGCTGAGCTTGGTGTTTAGTATTACTGATGATACTAAAATGGTGCAACCATTTCTGTGTGTTGCTATTGTAACTGCACTGTCAAAATGTTGAGTTTGGATTGGTTCAGCTATTTTTCTGTATGCAACCAGCACTTTGCACATCTCTATGCAGGCACTCTGAACTTTTGGACATGTTGATAGGTATTTCTAAAGTATATGTACAAGTATTTGTGTTCCTTATATTATGGTGGTTAAAAGGTTGTTACACTAACAATGGAGTAGTATTTCTTCCATGCACTTGGCATAACTTTATTTGGAGTTCTGCACAGAAGTTCTCTCTTACTGGCTGTGTAGCTTCAGCACAACACTGTCTGTTGATAGTGGTATGTTCTGTGTCAGGAAGTAGGCAGATGGGCAATCTTTCCAATACAACGACAGGTAGTTCCACCATATTGGTCCTTCAAAGGTGTTGCCCTACGATTCTCCAGCAAAGAAGATCAGACACTTTGAAAAAGTATTAATTTCTTTAGTCTGAACTCTAAAGGGCAAATTCAGTAACCTTTTGACTTCCTTTGTCTTGCAGATGTGTTTTAAGGATGGTTCTTGCATATGCTTTCCAGAGAGCTATTGCAAGTTTCTGGCTCCAAAAAGATGAAGTCTTTTCAACAGGAACAACTTATCTTTGCTGGAGCTCCAGGAACAGCATTCATTATGACATTCTTTTGAAAAGACTGAGTTTGGTTTTTCCCTGCAAAATCCACCTCTCCTGTAAGTCCTTCCCACCGATCTCTCCAGTCACAAAGTCAGCTTAATACTAGGTTTATTTTTTAGGCTTCCTTTTACTCAAGAAATCAAAGCGTGTGAGCTTGAGCTGTCCTTTATTATAATATGCATTCCAGTCCTTTGTCCTACAGTTGCTAGCTGTGAACATAATTTTCTCATGCATTTAACGCACATTAATCATGCATCTGATCTGTACCATTGTTTGTAAAACTACAGTTGTAATAGGCTAGTGTTCTGCTTATGCTGATTTCAACCTCTAGACGTGAGGCTGCAATATTGTTAACATCAGTGTTAGCGTGTGTAACCTCATGTGTGCAAGATCCATGAAATCAACCAAGTGAATTCCCTTCTTCATTGTAAGGATTCTGTTAAAATTAGTATTTGCTTGCTCACAACTAACCACGTCCAAACCTGTACTTGTCTCTAAAATGCAACAAAAGCGTAAACATGTACAACTTACTAGACTGGATCAGAATGGAGGTTCATCCAGTCTAATCTGATCTCTGACAGTACACAATACCAGATGCCTCAGAGGAATGTGCATGAACTTCACCCGAGCAAGTGAGGCATCATCTCATAGTTGATGATTTTAGAGACTGAATATGTCATGATAGGCAAGATTTAATATCACTCTAAGAGTTCTTGTTAATTATAAATATTCTTTGTAGTAGTCCCCTCCTCTCTACTTGGCAGTCTAACATGTTATTAGTGGGAATCATAGAAACACAAGGTGCTGTTATCTCAGTTGAGCTGTCTGTTTATGCTGAGGTCTCCTTCTGCTCTTGGTATGGCTGATGTAACACCATGCATGGTGGCTGACTGAAAATTGCTTTCCTACTGTGCATTTACCAAGCTGAATTTCACTGATCGCTGTATTCTTGTCTGTTTTGCCTTGTTTGCGACCCGCTGAAGTTCCTCATAGTTTTTTAGTTTTCAGTAATTTCAATGGCTTAATGTCGTGAGCAAATCTTGTACTCTTTGCACTCACTTCTTGTGTTGCTTCTTCTGAAAAACTTCATCCAGGTCTAGGCAAGTGTTGACAGTGTTCTGTACCCACTATATCCCTGACATGCTCATAGAAATCTAAAAGAAAAGTGATCCATAGGATCTGTGAAAGTATCCATCCTGCCTGGATATTACTGTGTTATCTTTATAGTGCCTGGGGATTCTTGTTGTCTTATAGGTCCAAACATAAATCTGTCAAAATCTTTATCATCTTTATTACCTATAAAAGTAGAAAATTAAGATGTTACATGAGCATTGTTAATAACTCGGTCTCTTTCTGAATGTACTGATCAAAAAATACATACATCTAAGTTTCCATTTTATTGTGCCTACATTTCCAGCTTTGACAGGGCACATCCATGAATTAGATATGAATTTTCCTTTTTGGTGGAATTTCTTGTTTCTTTAGAGCAACAAGAAATGCTTAACACTGTGCCTTTTGTCTTTTATAATGAGCAGTACCCCCACATTCAGTACACAAGAGTGATAGATACCAAGTGGTAAATCAATGCAGCTTTGGTGACAGAATCAAGTGATTTGATATTACCAACTTTGGCTATTTCTGCTTGGTCTATTTTGTTATGGTTTGTTTTTTAAAAAAATATGTAAAAGGGTAGTAATTTAATTGACTGTCTGAATCAAGGCTGTAGAAACTTGGATCAGGAGAACAGAATGGTGGGGAGAAACTTTCACACTCCTGGGGTCTGATTTTAATGTCTTTCAAGACCAGTTCACAGTATGTGTCATATCAGCTAGGGCTCACTTGATTTTTTTGAGTGATCAGAATAGAATGGGGGCTGCATCAGCCTCTTGGGCATGTTCAGATTTAAACTGCATATTTATAGAGAAAAATGCTGATAATTAGCCATATTTTACTCCACCAACTCCCACTGACTTCTGACTAAGGGCTGTGTAAAGATTGTAGGTTTAGCAAAAGCTATTTAAATCCTTCCTTGGGCACTTACACATTTTTCTCTGTAATAATAATTAGTTTAATTAAACAGTTGTCTTATGTCTAACACAGGAAGAACGTGTGTTTCTTGTACCTGACACCGGCCAGATCTGCATTTTAACACTGCAGCTGCACTGGATGTGGTTGCTGAGGGCAGTTAATAATGCTGACACCCTGAAAACCCAGCAACCCCAAGTGTTGCAAAGCTTGTAACTTTGCACAAGCTTTAGCGCTCATTTTCCTTTGAACAGCAGGCTTCCTTTACAAATAGTTAATTAAAATGAGGTCATTCCAAGCTTGTGTGGCAAGCACTGTCTGAAATAATTTCCTGGATTGTATTTAAGAAGAAATACGGAAGGAATTTGGATGGCTTGGCTGTGCTGTGTGTTGGATGTAATGACAGTCTGCGTTCTTGCAAGATTTAATGAGATTCTAGGAAATACCATCAGTACCTCGGGGCCTTTTCTGAGGCTAGTGGAGGATTGTATACCCCGACTTTCCAAGATTCTGGAAGACTTAATTGATAGGTGCAAAGCTACCTATTCCCCTCTCCTTTGCCTGAAGAAATCTGAATTCTTTTGTGTGTGTGTGTGTGTGTGTGTGGGTGGGTGGGTGGCAAAATATTGTAATTGATGTAATAAAATAGGAGTTTACAGGAGACTTTGTTGGCTTTAAATCAAAGAAATTTAAATGAGACCTCAGTTTAATCTGTGTCACAGAGTTTGTGTCTGTGAAATGTTCTTTCTGGGGGAAGTTGGGACTGCATTGCTGGACAGTACTAGATGTTGTCAGGAGGAAAATGTAAAACTGTCCCTAAGGAACATTTAGATCTTTGCTATTTTGGCTTGTTAAGTCTGCAAGGAATAAAAGGACAGAGTGCTGGGATTTAGATATGAGTGGCATAATGCCTTCCTCATGGAGGATGGTGGTCTACTTTAAGAAGCCTTGTGGAATGAGGATGTGTGACTCTTAATTCTGAACTGTCATACTTCCTTCTGACTGTATGGTCTTGAGCCTTTTCTTCCTTTCCTGTGCTTTCTGAGCACTTCTGGAAGTATTGCAAAGTATCTGCCTTTGCAAAAATCAGTCCTTTTTTCCCATCTGCTTTACGATACCTGCATGAAAGGAAACTGGTGAAATTTCCACTGACATAAGTTAGGAGGGTAGATATAATGGTTTTGTAAGGCACAGATAAAGGGCTGGGTGAAGTGTGTGGCAGCAGGTGTGGGCAAGTAACAACCTTGAAGGTAGTACCAGTACAAATAGAAAATACATGTCAGACTGTGTTTTCTCAAATGGTCTCGTAGAAAAGTTTGGCCAGTTCTCCCAGTAGTACAATGAGAAGTTTCTGATCTGGAGCAAAGTAAAAACACCCAACCTTTCCCCCAGCTTCCACTCTACTTTTATCAAAATGCATAATGCCAAAATAATTAGCACCAATGCACTGACTGGTTGCCTGTGTTGGTTATGACTTCTGGTCACGATACTGCCTATTAGTCCTAGAAGAGATTCAGACTAGTAGGGGATGCGATTGTAAAGAAGTCCCCACACACTTTAATTTTCTCTTTTAAAATTGCTCGTGTTTCTGTTTTGCAAAGCTTTTGTAAATGCTCCCAAGGCAAGTACCTTATGGAGAGGATACAGTTTGGTGTCCTTTGCTGTGGGACAGTATGATAGCTCAGTCAGTTTTTCCTGCAATAAGTAAGTCTTCCAAATTGGCACCTTCGTTTTGTCCGTTTATTTAAAATAAAATGAAACATAGCAGTCAGCCTCAGAGTTATATATAAGTCCTGAAAGCTTTTGCTATGTTTAAGTTAGAAAAGTTCTAATAGAAAGTATTTAGGTAATTTCTATAAACAAAACGGTATAGGTATCAGTTTTGGCTTTATCTGAAACTGTTTCTGTAGCTACTTTGCCAAACTGAGAACCTAAGTTGGCAGGGTATTGAGAAATTTATTTACTTATATCAGCTGCATTTTTTCTCTCTTTCTGCCTAATGGGAACCAGAACCAGTTTTTCCTCTCCTGTAAACTCTTTTTAAAATGAACTTCCCTTTTTTTTTCTTTCTTTTTTTCCCTTCTGAGTTGTTAGTAGCTATGCCAGCATTTGTGGCTCCACCACTGCATAGGGCCAGTTGCAGTCATGTTCTCTTAGACTCATTGAAACCAAATGCATTTTGCTTAGATGAAAACAGAGTAATTTCTTGAGTTCAATGTTCTCTTTTCCTTTGAATTATTAACATTTCTCATGTCCTAAAAATCTAACTACCTGTAAAAATAAAAGTTTTTATATCTTCCTTCTAGTGCTCATTAAAAAGAGAAAACCAGGGCAAAGACTTTTTCTTACCACATCTTTTCCAAGAGTGCTCTGTTTATCTGTGCCACTATATAAATATGTCTAAAGATTATATTGTCTTAGATAAAACTAGGAATGATACTTTTGCATATGTGATTGATAGAAGAAGGAGACTTTAGCAAACGGGGGTTTAAGACTTGGATAAAACACTATGCTGCTGGAAGAGGGGAGGCTTCATTTGTGCACCTGCACTCCTAGGTACACTTGCTGTGATATCTCTATTTCCTCAAAATATTTAGTGACTTGCGTGAGAATTTCCTTCTATTCATGCCTCTGTGGATTTGTCATACTTGAACGCAGTGTTACCCAACAAGAAATTTCATGGAAGCTGCTGTTAAAATGTCAGTTGATTCAAATACATTTTACATTCAAATGCCAAATTTACTATCCAGAACCTTCTTTGGGAGAGGCTGATTATAGACATATAGGCAGTTGAACAAGATCTGGAGTTGAACCCATGGTTTAGGGGCTATGAACACCGCACCAATTTCGTAAACAGAGACAAAACTGAACTGATATACAGGTTATATCACTGAGCAGGCGCCACGTCAAGCATCACAAATCCCTTAATGTCTGAAAAATGGGTGCAAACCAAGTCCACCTGAAGCAGCCTGGTGCCAGTCTTGTAGGGAATGATTTCAAATTGGACTGTTGAGCTCTCCATGGGGGCCATTCTTGCCACACTAAAAGAGAGAATACATTTGTAAGTTCAAGCAGCTGAAAAATTCTTGCTATGTATTATTCAGAGTCCTCAAATCCAAGTCTATGGAAAGGAAGAGTCGGAGTAAGTGACCGCTGTGTTTTTATGTTTCTAGCACAGGTGGACATAACTTTCCATGTTCACTGCCCCCACAACGCTGTGCTTGAAGAACTAATCAAGCTGTAATGGATGTGGTAGAATAGTTGCAGTTCTCCACCTGTGATATAGAATTAGTGGTTGTATCGCGAGAGCAAAACGTACTGAAAGCCTGAGGAATTAAGAGCTCAAATCCAGCTGTATGTATTACCCTCAATATTCACAACATTTACAGTACTCTAGACATGCTTATACTGTATTTTGGTTTGGTAAATATAATTACCTGTTGATTTTGTGTCCATAGGTAGAAATTACTTTTGGCTGTCCAACACAAGGAGACTGATAGTAGCACCAGGAAACAGAGCGAGTCAGGGGAAAAAAAAGGCCTCTCTGCTCTGAGGAGGTACTGAAGCTGAGCAATACAGGTGAGTAGGGTGAGTTAAGGTTCAAGGTCAGGATCTAGACCTGAATTTTGTGTTCAATGTGGATGAAGCCTCAGTGATTCATGTTATTATCCATCTTTTGCTATCTTTTGTTTTCCTCTCATATTTTATTGGTGCTAACTCCCCCAGAATAAATTTTTTGGAGACTTTAAAAAATGTTTTAAAAATAATAAATGGAGGAGATGGGAGAACAATTTCTTATTGGTATGATATCAGTGGACGTATTTTTAGGACATTTCATTACAGTACATGTCCTGGCTCTTTAGTAATTTAGTATCTGAAGGAAAAAAACATATCATCACTTTCTCTTTTATCATTCAAGGATTGTTCAGTTTTCCCTTTGCAAAGCACAAAAAGAAGAAAGTTTTTGAATTTTTGCCCTTTATATAATTCAGTCACTAGCTACAGCACTCTGAGTTACACACTGTCATTAAAAGCAGGCCATCTCTCCACTCCCTGAGCATTCTGTAATTCAGAGCTTGGCAAAAGAAGTGTAAAAAATATCCCAGCTAGTACATGGAGAGTATTCACCTGATGGTATTTTGTCCAAGGTTGGTGCAAACAAAAGTCATGAGGTTGACAGAATCTTTTTAAAAATCCCACTTTTATTCTGGATTTCCCGCCAGAGTGAATGAGTTACTAGCCAGATGGCATTTGCTTACGTGATTCTGAGTTGTTCTTTGAGCAGGCCACTACCTTCTGCTCTCAGCACGCAGTCTGTCACTGCTTCAGACAGTGGATTGGTAAATGTGACCTGCACATTAACAGCTTTGTGTACCACTGGTGGACCAAGGACCTACAGAGAGAAAACATTCTGCTCAGCCAGGGCAGAAGGAAGAAACTAGGAATTAATATGTGTACGTATTTATGTGCATCAGAGTTCATGCCTGAATCAGCCATCCAGTGTGGCTGAGAAAGAAAAAACTACTGTAGAATCTGCCATTTAGTCCTAACTTTTAACTGGTCAAAGTATGGTGTTATGTATAACATGGTATATGATACTTATCAGAATGAGAATGAAGTGAGAATACAAGTATTAGCTTGGCATATATGGCTAACTACTGTAGACAGCTTAAGTCAAATTAGCTTTAGTTAGGCTAAATGAAAGGTTTAGGATTAGAAAACATTGGAAGTGTGAGACAGAGGTGAATTGTGGTGCCTCAGGCAAAAAAAAAAAGATAGAATACCAACTAGAAAATAAACATATTCATTATGAGTGAGGTAAAGTGGAATTGGCATATCTGGTTATCTTTGTAGATAATGTAATATTGATAAACGTAATGGCAAAGTCCAGCACCCCAATTGCATTTCCCTTTTATTCACTGTATCTTTATACAGAAGTTTCAATCATTAGAAACATAAACCCGTCTTGAAATTTAGTCACTGAATTGAAGTAATTTAATTAAAGTGCCTGCCCTATAGAAGCTGACTCTGCTATTTGCATGATACGGGACAGGTGGCTTTTTACAAAGTCTCACTAGAACTTGGTATGCAGAAGTCGCCAGACCTACAAAAATCCAAACTTTTTCTTCCTGTGTATAACCTTGTTTTATCTGTAGGCTGCTGACAGAGTGGTTTGGAATAGCTAATCTAGTCTGGAGGCTCTGAAAGGCTCTGCAAGGCTCTGCAAATTATGGTACTCCCTCTATGTTGTTTAGAGGACTGTAGGCAGATAGCATTTGATCCCATGTCTTGCTACAGCATGTGAATGTGCTGAACTGTCCAAAACAAGATGAGCTAGTTTATGTGGATATGATGGGCCATGCAAACCCAGGACTGTCCCCAGGCAGACATAGTGCATGGTCTTTCCTGTAGACTAAGAATTGCTTTTTACCCATTGTACAGCATTTATCAGAAGTCAGTCTTAAGTGGGAAAAAAAGCCTCCAGTTCTAATTATTAATGATTTGTGAAGATGTTACCGAAGGTGAAAAGTACCACTTTTCCTGATAAAGTAAAAGAACTTCCTTGAGTATTAGTAATAACGAGCCTCACAGCTCCAGGCATTATCAGCTAGTCAGTGAAGATGTCTTTGGTAAATATCAGGCTTCCTAAATAAAACAAAATGGAGTGATCAGACTTCTCTAACAAAAGTGGAGGCCTAGGTATGGACTAGATCTTTCTCTCTCTCTCTGTCTGTCTCTCTGGAGATAGTCTTACCTTGTAACCCTTGTAACACTGAGAATTTTATCGGTGCCATGTCAACAAGCACTGGCAAGAATGCCATAGCACAGCCATGCCTTGGAAAGGTTTGCTTTTCCATAGTGTATTTCATTTAACTTGTGTCATATGGCCTATAGCTAGAGCAACAAGATCAAATCACCCTCAGGCATGATTTCACTTCCCACGATCCTTTCCATGAGGAGTAGATGGAATAAGGATTATAATTGCTTCTTCTCAACCTTTCTCTCTAGGAACACCAAAAGGACTAGCTTTTACCTTGATGGTGAAAAAAGGGTCCTGAAGTATGATATCCTTCTCCACTAGAAGTGATGCTCCCTGTTTGGTTTCACACACAGCAGTCACTAGGATCTTCCTGTCATCCATCAGAGAGTTTTTGTACTGGGAATAGGAGATCTTGAATGAAATCTCTTTCACTGGAAGGGAAATAGAAACAGAATTTCCTCTTCTTTTTTCTGTGTTTAAGTACCAGCTATCTGTAATATATCTGTATTTTAAGGAGCAACAATTATTACACCCTGGGGCTGTCCATTGGTGGGTGTTGACAGCCAATAAACAGGAATGATGCTCATAGGTGACTTCTGCTTACATTCACATCAAACACTAAGTGATCAGGTACAGTTCAGTAGCTGGACAGTTCAGAGGACGGATATATGTGGCAGCCCAGCAGGGTGGTTTTTTGGTTTATCTGATCCTGGGCATTTAATGCTCCTTCCTTGCAAAGAAGGCAGAAGTGAAAAGATGGGTTGGTTTAAATGTGCTTGCTGATGCAGCTCTTAAAGCCTCTGCCTTAATGAGGGTGCACAGTCAGAGTCTCTGTGCCAGTGAGGAAGGCAGTGGATCTCAGTACATTGAGTGAAAATGTTAATCTGCTGCTGGAATGGTGGAAAGAGTTATAATGTCTTGTGTTTTAGCTGGAGAGAGTATATTAATCTGTGCTACACATCTCATTTTTCAGCACTATCTCTATAAAAGCAGGGCAAAGGCCACTATCTACAGATAGAGTAGTTCTTGCTGCAGTCTGTAGTTAACTGTCCTACTGATGCAAAAGATGTAGGCTCATGTTTACCCCTTTAATCTTTCTTTATACTTTGGTTATGGGGAGATGGTAGCCGAGTAATCTCTGGTGGGTGTCTCTTAGTTGTTCTCTCAGAGCAGAAAAGATCATAATGTAGAACTAATAGTGTCTGTGCTGGGTCATTCAAAAGGTCACCCCACTCAGTATCCTTTCTGACAGTGCCCAAAAGCAAATGCGTAAGACAGGGTAAATATAGATGTTTCTCTTCCCCTGAATAGCCTTAACCTCCAACTATTTGCAGGTCATGCACTTCTTGAGTCATTCATTATTTCTATTTGATTTGGCCTCAAACCAAAACTATGTCTTGTCCTAAGCTGCAATAAAATTAAAATTACCTTCTTCAGATCCAAGTTTAATAGACCTAGACAACTGCAAAATCTCTGCCTTTGGTTTTCTTGTGTAGAGAATGGCTGAAGCCCTCAGTTTAACCTTTATGGTCTTGAAATCTGAGGTCAAGTTCCTAAGTGCCAAGGTAAGGAGGATATCCTGCCCAATTACAGGAGACACATCAAGGATCAGCTTCCCTGAGATACTGGGGTTTTGTGCAGGCTGTGTCATATTTCGTCTCCGTGCTACTGAAGATCGTCTTCTAGGTCTTGTAATTTTGGTTCTTTTCCCAGTGCTTCTCACACCAAGCAGCTTCAGTGCTTTTCTATACACCTGCCTTTCTTTCAGGGATCCTGTTTTGAAAGATAACATGGTCAAAAATCTCATGCATACTGGATATAGTGCAATGGAACCATTGCACTTGCTTTCAGTAAGTACAGATTAGGAAAGGTGAGGAGGGCAAAGGTCTAACCTAAATGCTAATTTTGACACAAAAGCAAATTAATGTACATGACCATGAAGGCTGGAAAATAAAACCTGCCTGTCAGCTTTAGCTGGCTGTTCATGGGCACCTCTTAGAAGCTGTCAGCAGTAGAAAGATAACTCCTGGGAGAGCTCAGTTCTGTGTAAGCTGGGGCAGTTGCCATCTCCTCTGAAAGAAGGGTGAAAAAATCCTTTTGCGGAAACTTTCCCCAAACAGCTCTCCAGAGTGGCTATTGCTGCATGTCATAACAGAAGTATTCTCACCAGCTGATCAAAACAGCTGGAACAGAATGTTTTACAGAAGTAGCTTTGACTTTGTACTGAATACATTAGTGTTTCATCAAGGGCCATATTGAATCACTGTCAGCTGACAATGAGCCCTAAGATTTTTAAAATTCACTATTACTTTGCTCCAGAAGAAATAAAGTAATTAAGTCAGTGCTCGATCCAATGAAGGCCTAAATTCTTTTCAATTCTGACCATCAGTGGCAAGACAACTAATAAAGTTGTAATAAAGAATTTACCTTCTGGATATTTGTAATTAGCAGTGACATCCACACGGGAGTTGGTGCCCACTGCTTTGGTGCTGATAAATTTTCCAATCTTCCTAGTATCAGAATAAATTCTCTCTTTTCTTTTGTTGCTATAGTGAATCCAAGTAACATAGTCAGCATTCACTGCTGCAAACAGAAATGAGCTGTCATAATCCAGGTTCACATCCCCTTCCTTAATGGCTCTGGTGGAGGCAGGACCGCATTGATAGATGCCTGTATTAGAGAGAGGGAGAAGTTAAATGACTGCCTATTGCAAAATAACACAAATCTTCATGCTGACAGCAAGCGGGAGAAGTAGTCACCAAAGACATGTTTGGATAAAGTGCATTGTTTCTATGTCTGTGCATCACAGTAGCAGCATGTCCAGAGATTCCATGTGCATTTTCTATCAAAAGGTAGGAGCTCAGAGAAGGTTGTAAGACTAGTAAGG
>NW_010314148.1:29443-89107 GCF_000700745.2 Antrostomus carolinensis
GAAATGTTCTAACCCTCCAAAGCTTGTAAAGCTGTACGCTAAGCTGTCTAGTGAAAGGAGTGGAGAGGATGGGAGCTGAGTCAGAAGTACAATCAGATTTATGATATGTGAGTCATCAATACTGTATGTGCATTGAGAAGAATCAGGAAGCTAAATTTGGTAAACTTAGTAGTGGAGAATGAGAAGCAGTTTATCTGGACTCTAATGGGTTTTAAATGGCCAAATGAATCTTTTGATGGAGGTCATCAAACTAGATCAATTAAGTTATGTCTGTAAGTAAAACCAGAGCCAAACTGTGAACGCAAGTGCTGGCCATTGGTCATCCACACTGTTTACTTGTTAGCAAGCTTCTTAGTGTGGGGTTTTTTACCCCCTTGTCAATGAATCATCTTTCAGACAGTGGCTGTGAAAAATTCAGGGAATGGGACAGACTAGGGTTTGTTCCCAGCAGGCTGTGCTATTATTTTGGTCTGGGAGGAGGAGTTCAGGGCTGTGAACAAAAGCTATTCTATGCCACTTGGTTTCAGAACCAGAGAACAGTGTGAGGCTTCTTCCATGTAGCTTTGTACATATATGCCATGCTGTTGCATGCCACGGGGACATCAAATCCTACCCATTCCAGTGTGTCCTGTAAAATATAGGGTAGAGTCATGGGACATATTTTATTTTCTGTTGTAAACTCTTTGGTTCAACCCAGTGACTATAAGCTCTAAAATCTTTACTTAGTGTCTTATTAAAAGGGATTTCAATTTGTTTTGCTGCTAAATCTGTCCAATGCAAGCCAGAAAATGTGTCTAATGCCAATGACATGCCCTTGCAGCAGGAAGGCCAACAACATCCAGGGCTGCATCAGGAAGACCATTGCCAGCAGGTCAAGGGACATGGTCCTTCTACTCAGCACTGCTGTATCCAGTTCCGGTCTCCTTGTACAAAAAAGATACAGACGTATGGGAGCAAGTCCTGCAAAGGGCCACAAAAGTGATTAAGGGATAAGAACTGTGACTGTTCAGCCTGGAGAAGGGAAGGCTTGGGGGAATCTTATCAATATGCATAAATAACTGATGAGAGGATGTAGAGAGGACAGAATCAGACTCTCCTCAGTGATATCCAGTGAAAGAGCAAGTGGCAGTGGGCACAAATTGTAACACAGAAAATTCCATTTAAACATAGGAAAAAAACTTTTTCTATGAGGGTGGTCAAACTCTGCAAGTTTGCCCAGAGAACTTGAGGAGTCTCCATCCTATGAAATACTCAAAACCCAACTGGACATGGTCCTAAGAAACCTGTTCTAATTGACCCGGTGCTGAACAGGGGCTTGGAGTAAACAAACTCTAAAGGTCCCTTCCAACCTTAGCTATTCTATGTCATTTTATGAATCTGTGTAATGTTAGGAGCTAAGACAAGCAAGGGTGGGATAAGCGAACTTAAGATGTCCTGGCTTTTGTGGAGGCAGAGGATCCAAAAAAGTAAGTATTTGCATGCTGGTGGCCATCCAGAGGCTGACAGAAAAGCAACCTACTGGAGGTTGATGTAAGTGTATTGCTTTTCTTGTGCACCCAAATTAATGATACATCTAGAAGGAGCAGATAGAAGAGAGTTGTCCTGAAATTTCAGTAGCAGTCTTTAGGAGTAACAATATCTAATATCTACAGCTTTTTGTATTTCCAACAATGTTACCTTTGCTTCTTTCCTGGGGTGTTGCATCTAGAACCTGCCAGCCATCATAAAAAGAGCCAAGATCTCTTCTAATGAACCAGCTTTCATTCCAGACATGGAAATTCCTGTAAGGGAGGTATAATAGGGAATATCTGATTCATACTATTAATTTAATACTGAAAGATTTGATACATTTCTGGTGCAATGCAAGAAATAACCCTAATGAAGTGAATGAAAACTCCTCTGGAGACACTAGCTGCTGACTTTTCCTGACTACCTCTTTCCCCTTCTTTGCCAGCTTTTTGTGTACAAATCTCTGAGAAATGCTGGGATGTTATGAAAAAAAAAAAATAATGTTAAAAGGAAAGTAATTAATTGCAGAGTCAAATATTCAATTCTGGACATCCAGAACATACTGTACAGCCAAAGCTCTCCTGCACACATTGCTATCTGTGGATATTTAATTCACAGTTTCTTTCTACTCCATGTCACCCTTGTCCCATTCAGTCCACATGGTATAAGGTGTTTGGTGACTGAAACACTGATGCATGCAGTACAACACACATGTGCACTGTGGTAGTTTCTCTGCACTTGTTTGTCAAAAGCTTAATTTTTAACAGCTTCTTTAAGGTAAAAGAAACAGCATGTTCTTTCTAAGGGATAGGATGGAATTTTTCTCAGCTGCATTAAATGTATTACCTTTACTCTAGTAACCTCTCGGTATTGTGCAAGGGATGTGTAATGCTAATAATCAAAGACTGAAACAATCAGCAGCGTGTAGCACAGGAGCTGGGTAAGACTTACAGGCTTCTGAGAGTGCTCTGCTCTAGGAATCAGGGGACAAGCTGATACCATTTTTGGGCAAGAGGTTAGTAACTCTTCACCTTTTTTTGGAGAAATTCAAACTTTCATACACTAGAGACAAAATTAGCAGTATGTTTTCAAATTCTGTGTTTAATAGCGATGGTACAAAGTATCTCCTCTGTTAATTCTTCAGAATGATGAAAATGACAACATATTGCATTTCTTAACACTGCTTTATATCACTGGAAGTGAGGTTGGAGTGGTTTTTCAGGAGCATGATTCCAGATCTTTTAATTAGAGGAGAATATGATGCAATAAATATTAAGAAAAAAAATGATATTTACCACACACTGTCTTCAGTCAAGTTCAGGGTCTTTCCAGAAATGTCAATGTACTTATCAATACTCAGATTTATATTCCTGTCATGGGCAGAGTTGAAGTTTGTAATAACACGAGTAGGTATTCCCAAGGATCTCAGAACTGCAATATAGAATACCATAAAAGTGCTGTAAACCTATTTTACAGACATTTAAAAAGTATTTTTTCTGTTTTTCTTGGCAAAGCAATCTAGTGCATATGTTTTCAGTGGGGAAACAAGCCCTCAGAAACTTCCCTCTCAGATCTAATGCAAGTCACAGTCGTTGTGCACAATTGCTTAGAAGACAGTTCCACTCACATGACATTCTTAGCTGCTATATTTTTTTTAAGAAGAGTTAGATTCACCCATTTATTTTAGTGTCATTCTTCATTCTGTTCTCTCTCCCAATTTCTCCCTGTTTGTTTCTCTGTTACCTGCTTCTTGTCTTGATTGCATTATTTTTCCTTTGTATTTTCCCCAAAGTGACTCTTGTCTCTCAGAGCAGCTCTGAACAGAAACTGCTAGGATGAAATGCTTTTCCCAACTTAAAGGTCCTCAGAATTGTGATTTGGTTTTGTGCTACTAGTAGGTAAGACACAACAGTAGAAAACTGGCATTGTTAGGACACAGACTTAAAACAGCATTGGTTTTCTTTGAATCCTAGCTTTGAAACAGGAAACCTTGCTCTTTTCACCATCCCAGCCTGGCAAACTGCTTTGCATTTTATTTGATGACTCACAAGACTGGGGTGCCGTATTACAACCTATGGCTGTTTAAAATAGAAGAAAATAACCCTTCATGCTTGGAGAGCATAGGTTCTTCATTCTCTCTGTCGAAGCTGAAACAGCTTCAACAATGTCACAAAGTTAAAACTACAGAAATTCTAGTAAGCTTCCTTTCTGATATCATTCTTCATCCCTTTATGTATACCTGTGCACATTACTCCTGCAAAGACCCAGCACTGGCCATATCGTACAGGTCTGTATCTTCCCCTGTACCACTTTCGAAGGATGGTCACACTTCCACTCCACTGCAAGGGGTTGGTTCCTGAGCAGTACTTTCCATTCCACTTCCCTTCCACTATTCCTTTTTCATCATTGCTGTTAACCTGAAAGAGTCCTTCTCATGAGAGAATTAAAATCTTTACAAAAAAAGAGAGAGAGGGGAGTAGGCAGAAATGACCCTGTTTGTACCACCCTTCTCCTTGACTGAGTGGTGGGACATAGCATTTGAATCTTAGACAGAATTTTGTCTGCTCAAGTGCAACAGTTGGATCAAATGCAGATCAGATTGTAGAGTCTGATGATTCAAAACTGCCTTGCTTTTCAGTACAGATGTTCCCAAATGTACTGACGGACAGCCTATTTACATTTTCTCTGTTTTATTTAATTTCACCTCTGTATTTCTTCATACTGTTACACTGTGTATTCAGTATTGGTTCACATTCTCGAGTGAGTTGTGCATTTGTATGTTTGTGAGGATGGGGGCTGTTGAGAAGGTGTAACTATTTGTCGAAGGAAATGCATACAGGCTTCATGAATGAATTCCCTTAAGTCAAGAATACTAAATACATACATTAAAAACAGCTATACCAACACTGGTTTTTCAAAATATTTCACGCTTCTTTTGAAGTTTGAAAAACTTTGCAAATATTTCAGACACAGGCTTTCCAAATTAGTCAAAAGATCTAATGCACTGAAAATCTGTTAGGAAAATACATCTGAGATTCTATGTTCCCCAGAAGTTCTTGGAAACATTCCTGTAGTTATGAGCAAACTTTTGGGAAGAAGGTAAATTAAACTTTTGGGGTATTTTTCCTTGAAAATAAATCTCCATTTTACCTCTTCTGCAGCTATTTTTCGCAGAAAAGTTAGCTACTCCTATGAAACATTGAGGCATTCACAATGAAGTATTGGGGTTTTTGTTAGTACATTGTACAGCTGTAACTAACTGATCACTTTACCATAGCACTGATAACCCTGCTCACATAAATAGGATTGTTTCGGTTGGATACATCAACAGCTGGATCTTGACGGTGGTTCAAGCTTCGGTCCAGTATAGCCAGAGAGATATCAAGGATACCCTCTTCAAACTGAAATCAAACCAAGCAATATATTAAAGGTTAACTTCATAAATAAACAAACCCAAAAATAAGCTCCCTACCTGTTTTCCTTCTCCTAGCACAAGAGAATGATGTTGGTAATACAGACATTTTCTGTCCTGTTAAAGAAAATAGGGCCAAGAAGAAAGCATAAGCACTAGGCTGTTGGCTCTCCATAGTGTTTTAAAGACAGCGTGCTTATCAGCATGGCTGGGACCATAGCTACTAGCATTCACGAAGACATTACATAGCCTGGTGGAATTGACAAGACCACTCCAGGTCTGGCTCAACAGGTTTTGCACCGTCCCACATCCTGTCATGCCCCTACAGATACTCTTCTGTTATGAAAGCTTCACTGATGTGCTGCCTTTACCTTATATTAGATGATCTGAACTGAAAGAAACCACAAAAATAATTATTGTAGATTAGGGTCACAGAGAGGCTGTGTTGGGCCCAGAGAATGCCAAAATGCTATGCTGTATGGATGTGATCAGGCGGGGATGCCACTCGACCTCTGAGACAGAAAGCAGATCTGGCCTTGTTTCATTTCTTAGTGTAAAACTAGCCACAGTGATTAGGAGGATAGAAATGCTGTCTGTGCAACTGCTGGTGCAGTTGTAAGGCACGAAGTGGTCAGGAATGGTTTTGACTGGCCCAGCAAGTTGCAGGGTAACTATGTGACTACAGATGGGCTGTAGTTATGATTGTGTTTATAGCAGTTATGCTTAGAAGGCCAAACTGATTTTCAGAAATTCCAACTTGAGTTGTTTCAGTTGAGTAGATTTGGTGTCTTCTGCCGCATTACTGAACCAACTGTGTAAATACTTAGATGTACTAGCCTTGCAATACCTAGAGGTTAATACTGGAAGGGCTTCCATTGCCCTTTACAAGGGTCTAGAAACAAGTAAAATTTTGCCAGTTTGTGTAAACAGGCAAAAGAAAACTAAAATTGTGCTTTGTTTCTTTTATTTCTGTATTAGCACATGCCAGACAGCAGAAATGATCCTGATGCTGCTGTAATGTATTGACAAATGAGTCATATATCTGCAAGAATCATAAGAGAGAGAGATACTGAACTCTTATACTATGTGATAATGATTCTCTCTCTTCAAAAGCCTATTTACCCACTGTTCTTATTTTCGAAATTCTGGAATAGGTGATGCTGTTTACCTGCCCATAGTTCCAAGCTTCTGGTTGAATATATTTTTCCAGTCCCTGAAATATGATTCCGCTGTCATTCAAGACATACTCCTGTCTCTCCTTTTCATTAGCCATATAAACATCATCATCTAGAAACAGAATGAGACACGCTGGCTGAAAAGAAGGTTGTTTTGCTGTAACTGAAAATCTCACTTCAAGGGGAGTTCTAGGGAACAAGTCAGGCTGCCTGTGCATTCAGGCTTAGAACTCCCTGCTATATCTCTGCAGTCATTTAGAGAGTTAATAAAATAAGCATGAAGTTCCTTTGAAGGGAACTAACTATGCTTCTGTCCCTTCACTAATCTCAGTATGTGTCTTACTGGCAGATACTGCTTGGTTTAGAACTGAACACAAATATCGGAAAAAAAATAGAATAAATACTTGGAATACTTCCTGCCTCTAATTTCTTATTCTACAAGGAAGAGGCTGGATCTTTGATGGATTGCAGCACCAAAGAAGGGGCAAAAACTTGTTCCTTGATGTTGAGCAAAAAAAAAAAAAATCTTTCTGCAGCTGTGACTGTCAGGTACATGCTTTACTGTGGCACCTAGATTTCCTGACTGAGACAATGAGTTAAGGACATGATTCATCAAAACATACTTGGACACCAGGGATTGAAGAGTAGCACAAATTGGCCCAGATGTGTTGAATAGACCTTGTTCCCAGAAACAATCTGAAGTTCGAGTTTGTATTGTCCAATGACAGCACTGGCTGGGCTGAATATTGTGAAGTTCATGCAGCCAGGCTCACTGGGCTCTTGGGTTGCGCTCCAGCCACTGGCACCTTCCTCAGAAAGGTTAAATATGGCCTTGGTCTGCTGTGATTCCGCTGGAGATGGTCCTGCCAGAGGAAACAGGGAGAGCAATTTTGAATGACAGCTGTGAGTGGCAAACTTGGGGTCAGTGATGATCTCAGTATTTTTTTTAATTAAAAGATTGTGGCTTGTCAGATCAAATGCACATTCAGTGTAAAGTAGCTGCACTCCAATCCATAGAATTGTACTCTACAGTCCTCTGTGTTATGTGCGTGACCTAGTAAAGGTGAGTACACTCATAAACATTCTAGATAAGTGAGGAGGCAAGCCTGTTGTCCTCAAAACCTAGCAGTTCAAAAATATTAGGGGGATATAGGCAAGATGGGCTACACATTTTAATACATATTTCATTAGGAGTTTGTAGCTTCCTGGAGATTTTTTTGGAGAAGCTTTTTGGGAAGCTACAGATAGGAGTCTTACGAATGGGGTCATGTAGACTCTTCTAGTAATAGGGAACACATGAAGTTAATCAATGTGAGTTTAAACAGGTGAAGTAGAGAGTCAGGAGGGGAGACAGATGGGGGGGGCCGAGAGAGGCAGAGTTGTAAAATGTTCAGGGACCACAGAGTGAAGACAACTTGCAGTATTGCAGGTAGGTCCTTAGGAGCAGAGATGTAGGCTTGTTTTGAGAGTGAGGATGGCCCCTACCTGTCTATTAATTATTACCTTAATTGTCTATTGCCTTAAGGTACAGATTGAACTTCAAAATGGGAGTTCCTAAGCCTAAAAGGACAATGAATCCTTAATGATTTGGGAATGGACCACACAGAGCTGTAAGGTGCTGGTGTTTTGAAGCTGGAGTGACTTGGATGTGAGGTAAGTACTGTGGGGAAATTACCTGTGCTTGCAATAAAGGTGAAGTTGTCCCCAAATTGTACTGTTGTTTGAAGGTTCAGAGTGATGTTGAAGGCTTGTCCTCTCCTCAAGATTGCTTCTGTGCTGCTGTAATCAGAGGTGTGGTGTGCAGCTTTATTTTGTTTGGATTGCCAATTGACATTTGCTATTTTCAAGGCTAGAAAGACACAAGGAGAGTTAATTAAAAACATTGTTCCTTCAAACCTGTACATCTTTTCAGCATGTCTAATGTAGTAATTTTATTATATTTATATATAGCTGGAGTGGTATGCTCTAGGAAGACAGAAAAATCTGCTTCTGTTATTAAAAATTGCAAAATAAACAACAGTTTAGAGGAACAACTAAAATATTTTTTCTGTACTCATCTTTCAGAGACAGAAAAACACCCATTCAGAGAATTCATCTTTGATTAAAAAAAACCCAACAACCTATTGTATCTAATAAGACTTTGTTAAAGTTTGAAAAGACTGTTCTGTTCCACCATGTTCCTGCTCTTTTTCTGTGGGGCCTCTAGTTCCCAGAATGCTTTACAGGTGTACAGAAATAAGTATTAAAACTCTCATGAGCAAGTTCATGCCTGATCCTGGAAAGACTGTATGACAGATGATGAATAGAAGGCTACTATCTTCATTGTCGAACTTGCACATTATCTTTTCATGTATCTTGTATCTCAGTTAATTTACAGTCTTGTTGCTTGAAGCCAGGTATTATTTCATGCTTTATTAGAAAAAGATAGGCAGCAGAGAACAGATAGTAGGATTAGGAGTGGCATATCTTGAGGCAGTGTTATGGGTTGCTCTATTGTATTATGATAGGTTGCCTACTATTGAAAATGGGACACTGAAGCACAGATTACAAAAGCTTTCAACCTTTCTTGTTCCTGTAACAATTAAAACAACAAAAACAAAAACTCAACAAACAAGCAAAACCAAAGCGGATCCTTCTATGAATGCGTGTTTGAGAAGCACTCTTCCTCAGTGTGATATTTCAGAGGAATTTAACTTGAAGAAAATTTCCTGCCACAACTAGAGCATGTTAACCCTTTGCAGACTAATGGTACTGAAGGCAAAACCTCCATCATTTAACTGAACCAAGATACAGAACTTGGTTTAGCACTACCTTGAATCGCTTGGAATGAAGTTCATATCTGAGGAAATATATAGGGCTCTACTATAGAAATAGAGATAGTTGGATTTGAGTTTTCTGCTGTATTTGCAGCACAGAATTATATTCTGTGAAGTCTTGAGCTAGTCATAATTGTACTAATTTTCCTGCTTTTTGGATGAAACATGAATGTGCACATGCAGTCCTGAGGCTGTATTAAGGGCCTGAAACAAGTTGCTTTCCTGTAGCCTGTGAGCATAAACATGTTTGAGTATTTTCAGTTAAGTGAAGGGTCTTGTTTCAGATATGTTGCCTGGAGAAAAAAAATAAAAAAATCCATTGATATGAGTGTGATGTTTGAGTCATGTGATGTAAAATGTCTAGAAAGTTTCTTGCTTGCATGATCACTTTATTTTCCTGACTTAAATATGGTTAATTGAAAATGACCTACAGAAAACAACATTCCTGATATCAAGTCCTCTAATTTAAGAGTGAATTAGAATATGTTTTTGAAGAGCAGTTGGGCTCAGAGTTTAAAGTTAGCCTTGCAACACTTTACCCATGTATATCCTACCACTGTGTATCTTGAACTGTGGAAGTTAAATGTCCGGGCTCTTTGGGGCAGGGAGTGTACGTGTCATTAGTTGTGCAGTGATGCAGATAACTAAGAGCATTTTGCATGTCTGCAAACAAAAATGTAGCGCATATAGGATTTAATAGCAGCTGAGCCATGGGTTTGATACTACTGGGACTCTGATATTTAAGGACCTAAACAGTGCTGCTAAGAGGGGAATGTCACAGGAAAAGAGAAGATGTACAACAGAGTAAGAGAGGACACCGGGAGAAGCAGGAAAGATAAAGAAGGCAGTGGCTAGCATTGGTCACTTCTAAGAATTTGCTGCATTAGTAGTTTAGTTTGCCTTGCAAAGTCCACGGTTACACAGGCATTTCTAGTGACTATCTGCAGGACATACATAAACCATTCTTTTCTGATGAGGCAAGAGTGCAATAAAGCCTGCTACCAGTCTTTTGTCCATGTGTACTTCAAATTTCTCCTTGTTTTGGTCTTAGTTTCAATTTAAATCTTACAATTTATTTTTCTGCTTTCAATATCTTTCTGTTGGAAGAACGTCTTTTCAATAATCCTGTCAAGGTACAGTTGGACAAATTTCTAAATATATGCTTGAGTGTTTATCCTCTAATAGATAGACATCATGAGCATGCTTATAAGCAAAAGTGCAGAACTGGATCACTGCTGAAAATGCTGGTCATTATGCACATAGGGTTCTTGTTGCCTCTGACAGAAAGCTGAAGCTATAACAGAAAAAAATCCTTAGGCTAAATTGTAGATAGATTCTGTGTGTGTATGTATGGTATGACACATCCTTCCAACTAGAAATCTTTCCAGTCAGCATGAGAGTGAGAGTAAAGGCAGTGTAATGTATAGATACTGGGATTGCACTTTGACAAAGTAGCATATAGGCTAACATAGCCACTCTGTAGGGAGGTGAAATGGGAGTCCAGAGGCCAGCAAGTGACCTGTCTGAGGCCAACCATCAATTCGATATCAGAGAGGGATTAGAGCCTGGGACTTCTGTGTGGCAGTTTGATGCCCAAATCACTAGCCAATAGTGTTGATTAGGTGACTGCAAAAGCACTATATAGAGTAGTTATTGACTATGATAGAAAAATATTTTCTTACTCTATTTTTCTGTGTTATAGGAAAAAATAGTATGTTCAAGACCATGATATTAAAAAAAAAAAGGTTGTAGTAGAACAACTCATAACCTAAAAAGGGGCTAAATTGCCAAGAGAACAACTAGATGTAATTTATCCCGTTTCCTCAGCAAATGTCAGTCATCTCTATCAGAAGAGTGCTCCGGAGTGTGGAGCAAAGAGACTGTTTTAAACTTACCTGCCATAAGGTTTCTTTCTTCTTTTCCACACTTGTGCGTAGTTCAGGTTACAGGTACAAAAGCGTGCAAGAATGTTCTGAATCCTCTTCCACCAGCACAAGTAACAAAGGACTCTTGACTTCACTAGTAAGCTAGAGTTTATACAAGCTGAGTGTGACCTGTGGTTGCTAGTTACTGTTTTTGTAGTAGTGTCCTACCTGAGCATCTGTTTATGACTGCTTTAATTACACTGTCTTGAATCTAATTATGCTTATTTAAAACTGGTGAATGGCTGAGGAAAGATGATAAACAGTATCGTGGTGTCTTAACTACTAAGAGAGGAAAACATCCCAAATTAGATCTAATGAAGGAAATCCAGTCTTAAGTAGACAGAAGAAACTGAATTTTGGATGTGTGTTTTTTGATTTGTGTCAGTTTAGGTTTTTGGAGACTGTATGTACTGAGGGCATATAGACAAATATAGGTATCGTACAACATGAATGTCTGGAACGTGAAGTGATCTAAGTAGATTTGTAATATATTAGTGTTGCTGTCACTCAGTAGCGTCATGACTTTGCATAGCATAAACCACATTTGGTTTTGTGGTGGTTTTTTTTTGGGGGGGGAGGGTTGGGTTTTGTTTTTTTGTTGTTGTTTGGTTGTTTTTTGGACAAGTCTACCTAAAGATCTTTCACATAACTGCATATAAGTCTTTCTTGGAAGCATACAGAGTTGTGAATTTTCCATTATCTGTTCCTGACGTCTTTACCTATAATATGCATTTCTTATATAAGAAGCAATGCATCCCACTGAGAGGGCATTGTTATGCAGTCACCTGTGCATCAGGGATTTCTGTTAAGTACAGAGGAGTATTTAATGGCTGCCTCTGCTTTTAATATTTTTTTCTTTATAGTTTGGTGACCATAATACATGTATGTAATTTCTCTGTAGCTGTTTGGCATGTCATCTTGAGTTGGGCCCTGGAGGAAGCTACAGAGGTGTTCTTCTGGTGTGAGCCCTATCCACTCTAATTACAGACGCTCTCTTCTCCATTCTTGAAGCTCTGTCATTCTCTCTTCTCCCTCATCATGTGTCACAACCTATCTAGAAGCATGCCTTGCCAGCTTGTCCCAAGAGGAGGTTGTACGCTGTTCTGAACTTTCAGTGGACTATGACTGAGAAGTAAGAGGAGAAGGGGGTAATTCCCTATTTTCCTCACCTCTACATTTCTGCATGGTGTCTTTCTTTGTCTGTTGCTGTTTTCTGTTTTGTTTCCATATTCATATCAAGATTGCTGGCAACCAAAAAGGCACATTAATTACCTGCAGCTTAAATTTATTTTTAAAAAAGGAATCTGAATATTTTTTATGGTTTCTTGTGGGTTGGGTTTTTTGGGGGTTTTTTTGTAAGAATTTGTGATCATGTCTGAATGAATCAGACTCTGAAATATTATCACCTGTCAGACAAAAGAGCATAGAATCATAGAATGGTTAGGATTGGAAGGGACCTTAAAGATCATCCAGTTCCAACTCCCCTGCCATGGCAGGGACACCTTCCACTAGACCAGGTTGCTCAAAGCCTCATCCAACCTGGCCTTGAACACTTCCAGGGAGGAGCATCCACAGCTTCTCTGGGCAACCTGGGCCAGTGTCTCGCCACCCTCACACTAAAGAATTTCTTCATAATATCTAACCTAAACCTACCCTCTTCCAGTTTAAAGCCATTACCCCTTATTCTGTCACTACCTGTCTGTAAAAAGTCCTTCCCCAAAGATGTCCATATCAAACTCCTGACAGCTCTGTGATTCAGAATTTTGGCCTTATTAATTCTGCTTTAAACATTTTGTAAATCAGAAAACAAATCTAAATCTTCAGGTTTGGCACAGCTGTTTGTACGCCATTATTGCCTCACACCCTACTTCTGAAGTGTGGCCAGGTGGTTACTGTGCCATGTCACTCATTAGCTTTCATAGCAGTCCCTGGAGAGGCTACTTTTCCTGCAGTAATAGAAAATCCTTAAGGCTACTTGAAAGTGTGTTTCAGGTGAGACTAGGTCCTGGTGATGTCAGGATTGGGAACCCACAGAAGAGACATCTTTATGTAAACACCATAACATAGATGTGAAGTAGGGGCTGCCTGTGAATGAGTTACATTGGGAAGGTTTGAAGCCGTATTCCTTGTCTCCAGTGACCTTATACTGGTGGACAAAAAGTGTTAGTCACCTTGTGCTGCTGGACTTCCACATTAATGCAAGACTCTCCCCATGATTCGTGGTTCTTGGGCCTCTGTTGCATTACGCAGGAATTCACAGAATGGTTGGGGTTGGAAGGGACCTCTGGAGATCATCTAGTCCACCCCCCCCTGCCAAAGGAGGTTCACCTAGAGCAGGTTGCACAGGATTGCATCCAGGTGGGTTTTGAATATCTCCAGAGCAGGAGAGTTAAGTTACTGATTTGAATATGTACATGTATTGACCACTCTGTGACAGGGCCTATGCCCACAGGCTACAGAAATACTGTTGTCATGGACCCCAAACATTGGGTTTTTTTCCTCCCCATTCACAGTTACAGGTGTCACAAAGTACGGAAATTAAATCAACAGTGGACGAAATGTTCTACTTTTTCAGGTAAGAAGCTTGTGAAATGAAAGAAAAAGAACTTTCCTTAATCTTATGATTTCTCATAATATTTCCATGGAGTGTACAATTCATTGCAAAAGAACAGTTGTATGAATAGGTTTTTATTTATAGCTGACAATTAGAATGTGGTCACAGAGAGACTATATTAATTATCTGATGGAAAAGTTAAAACTAGGAGTTTAACACAAAGAGGCTTGATAAAACAGTGAAACTATTTCTACAAGGAAGGGGCTTCATTTTTCTAGACAAGAGGACAAAAAAAAAAAAAAAAGGAAATACAATGAGAGACCAAAATAATTAAGCACTATGAAAGCAGGAGACTTGATTCTATTACAATGTAGCATGTCACCAGCTTTTGTGGGAAGTTTCTTGCTGTCATCACTATCCCTGTACAGAGGAGAATGGCTTGCCATGTTAACGCTGAGATGGGAAATTGATTCCATTATGTTATGCAGGTGCTACTGCAATGGTTACAAAGCCCTTAACGTGCGAAAACTTGTCACAAGAGAAGTCTGCTTGCAGCTGTAAGGGCCCAGTCCTGCGAGGTGTGAATTCAAAATAAATTTTTGATCTCTCCCTCGGTGCCAGTTGTGCCAGACTGAAAAAACAAAACAAAACAAACCACCATTAAAAATCAATTAATTCAGGGTTGCATTGTCTTTCCTTGAGATTCTCAAGGAGCAGAACTGCATGATAGCTACAGTACCAATAGTTACTTGAGACCCAACCTTGGTTTTGCAGAATTACTTAAGGTTTGATGCTTAGTGTGGAATAAGAAATGAGAAAAGATAGTACCGTCTTCATTTATTCTTGAATAGACTAATGGCAACGAGTGCTACATCTTGCTTCCATGTTATAGCTGGGTACAAGTTTGGATAGTCAACACAAACTCAGAACAGGAAAACTGTCAAAGGTCAGCGCTCTGTCCAGTGCCTGCTTGGCTCGTATCCATTTTGACAAGAATACAATTCTAATGGCCAAGGTGCTTGGTTTTGTGTCTCCTTTTGGCTTCAATTGGCTTAGTGTTTTGCTAGAATAATGTTTTCCATATCTTTATGGATTATTATTGGTAAATATTCCCAGACCCACAGCAAGTCAGGCTGATTTATAGTAAAACAAGCTTTAGGAAATGTGAACTACTGAACACCGAGTTAAAAAAAAGCAGCAGAGTCCAGAGGAAAAAAAACGTCTTGCTCTGTGTTTTAAAAAGGCATGATTTTCTCCTACTTTAAAGGAGAACAGAGCAGCTTCTTGTTTGGGCTGAAACAAGGGGAGCTATGGCAGTGTCTTATTTGTTTTCTTTAGCTCAGACTTATTTTTGTAGTGTTGGGGTACTGTATATAAAAATAGATATACAAAGCCAAACTGTAGAAGAAATACCAGAGAGAGAAAAGAATTTGACATGCCCATTTGCTTTCCCAGGAAGGAAGAATATTAGCAGTTTTTAGCTGTTAAAGAAGTTCCTGTGTGGAAAAAAAATAATAATATGTGATTGAGAAATCGTAGTATCTCTATTTTTGGTGTAATTTTTATTTTCAAAAATGTAAAATATGAAAAAGACAAACCATTATTTTCTCTTATTGAGAAACTAGACATGTAAATGCTACAGCTTTCACTTACTGTATCTTGACTTGTTGATTCATCAAAGTCACTAGTAGTACACAGCGGTTCACAGGTTCAGGGAGGGGATTGGCATATGAGATCTCTAGAGTTACGGCTTTGTTCACTACAACCCGATGAGGAATCTAAATGACAGAGACACATTTCTGATCATTCACTGTTTTACATTTTTCTGGAGTCAGACTTCAGACAAACTGTAAGCAGAACATGCCTCACATTTGATGATGAATGAGATATTGGTTGGAGCAGTGAAATTTAACTGACAGTTGGTATGCCTTTTCTAATATTTAAAACTCGATTTGTTATTAGTTAAATAGTGCTGTCAAGCTGTATGCAATTTCAGTGAAATAGAGCCGTGCATATACAGACACATCTCATTAATCTTTGAGTTGCTGAGTGGCTTTTTTTTTTTTTTGGCACGTGACTGAGTAGGTTTAAAGTATTCAAACAATATTAACTGGCCCTAACAGATCAGAATTAAAGGTTTAAGACTGTATTTTGGGAGTAGGCAGAGTTGTTTAAGGGCAACACAAGCACTTGCCAATAACTAGAATACAGATGAAATGAAAACAAGTTCTGTGAACACAAAGCAGTGGCATGTGACTGGGAAAGTAATAGAGCTATTCTGAAGAACAGGGCACAGATTCAGGGAAAGATTCAAAATTGGTCTCTTGCATGCTTACTTTCTCAATTTAAGCAGGCAGAATTTTAGAGCAACATCTGAAATTGCAGCCTAAATTAATGTGTTTATCCCCAAATTCTCATGTTGAGATGTGAGCTGCAGAAAGACTCTTTAGTTCTTTCTGTCTATTCAGGACATCAGGGAGAGAATTGTTTACCTTAATGATAATGTTTGTATCCTCTAAAATTATTGTCTTCTCCACAAGCAGCTTTACCCCATGCATGTGCATGACTTCACACAAAGCAGTAACTTGGATCCTTTTGTCAGTAGTCAGATATTTTCCATAATAAGAATAAGGGATCTTCACCCGGATATGTTTCCCTGGAATTCAGACATATATTTAGGGACCATTACATTCTCAAAGAATGATAAATAAAAGAGAGTTATTGTGAGGGTTTTTGAAATTATTGAAGAGAACAGAAGACAGCTGGAGTCTATTTATATTTCTTTCATGTGGGACTGGTAGTATCTTTCCCTCTTCTGGTGATCCTTTTCTGTTTTAACTCATTTGACCCTTACAGTTTTGAATGGAGGATTTTGGCCTGAAACTGTAGGAATCTACTCATTTGCATTTCACTGGATTCCTGTCCCTTTGTACTTCTTATAGTTAGAGGTATAACCACTTTTATCTATTCCTTATATCCTATTTGTTTTACTTCAGTCAAGAAGAAAGTTTGGGTCAAGTTTCACACATCCTTTTCAAGTGACCTAATCAGTTGTTGATGTAGTCCTACAATATTTCTGCTATGTATGGAAAAAATGTTTATCTTTGTAGCCCCTGGGGATGAAAAAGATGTCTATAATAGTTTTAATAGCCTTGACTCTTCAAAAGAGAGACAGGGAGTTTCACTGTAACTTTTAACCTTTCTCCTAGTTAATTTCTATTAAAGTGTTGCCTTTTGAGTGTCAGAAAGCATACATCAGACTTTTTTTTTTATTTGTTAAAAGAGTAAGATGTGTTCCTATATATGTAATAATCACCACAGACAGTCAGACACACACATACATGCACACAACACACACACACATATATATAGTGTTGCGTCTGTAGCTATAATATAAATGTAGCCTTCTATATAACATTTCATGAGACCTTAAATTCCTGATTGAACTAGAGAAAGTTTTCAGAGGAAAAAAATACCTTGTAAAATGTAGTCATAAACAATGCTATTAAGAGATGGAACAAAGCTGATACAGATATGATACTGACGTTTTTTCCTTCCAGTTTCCTTCATGTGGCTAAGATGAGGGCAATGCTGGACCCTTAGGGATATTAAAAGTTACCTTGTTTAGAACCAAGATCCACAGAAGTGGTTGCCTTCATGATCTCTGCCACTGCTCTCCTTGTGTACAGGATGGTTGATGCACTCATGTCCACCTTCACGGTCTTGTGGTCAAAAGATAGGTTATTGAGAATTAAGATTAAAGTAATGTCTTTGCCAAACACTGGAGGTTCAGCCAATTTGAATTTCCCAGAGATCCCAGGGTTTCTAGTTGTCTCTGAGGATCTTTCATCTGGAGATTCTGTGTGTCTTTCTGTGATATTTGATCCAAATATTTTGGCCAAGGCCTTTTTATAAACTCGTCTTTCTTCAGAAGAACCTAGTTGAAGGAGAGACAAGTAACATCCATACTTTTGTTACCATTGTGCTTTCTCTGTGTAAAGGCTTTTAGAATTATATATGGTGTCAGCTCTGCATCACCCAGAAATGTGCAATGCCCGTAAGTTCCCCATATTTTTACTAGGCCTCTGTTCAGGAAAGAATAAACATACTGTAATAAGGTGAATAAGTCACTAAAATGAAATATGATCCATTCATATTTTTTAAGGATGCAAGGTTTCTTTTTCTTTGATCAGAATGTGCACTAGTGTGATGTGTTATTTTGCTACTCTGATGATGACCAGCCTCTGTATTAAATATAGTTGCACTAAAACATTTAGGAGTGAAGTTTTGAAATATGGCCATTGATTACGAATGGCAAACTTTTAAAAAAGTGAAATACATCTTCCTGGTGTTTTTTTTGTTTTGTTTTGTTTTTTTTTTTTTTGTCGGGATTGTTTTTTTTGTTTATTTTAGGACTTTGAGACACAAACATTAAGCAAACTGTTATATGAAATCTGTAACCCTAAATTTAAAAAAGATGGAAAGACATAGGTACCAAGTTTTGAGACAAGAGAGAAATATTCCTGCAACCATACAGCTCTGCAGTTCTTAACCTTTGCTGCTTTTTTTTCCTAAGTACAGATGAAAGGCACTTAGTCCCTTTACTGTTTTCTAGTAGTTTTGTTTCCAGAATCTAATAATGTGGAGACTGAATCCACTGGGAGTGCAAATACATAACAGTTGAATGGCTAAGTAGCTGATGGCTGGGTATCAGATCAGGAGCACAAGAGAACCTAACTTGATGAATGTATATAGTCAGAGAGATAGAGAGAGAGAGACTGAGTGAGTCACTCCTCTTGGGAGTGGGATGTAATGGGATCTTGAAAAGGAAAGATGAGGAGTTGGAATGGACACAGCAAGAAAGAACTTGCTGAGAGAGACTAAGGATGAAGTCATGTAGGAGATGGATGTCTAGTGTTAGAGGACTGAAATTTAAGATTTTTGGATTAGTGGTTTGATTGTTGCCCCTCTGCCAAATACATTGGAAAAAGACTTATTAATCTGTAACTTTCCATACAGACCTATGCACAATTTGTGGTACATGATGAACTCAGTTTTAAGACCCTTTGGTATGACAGCTTGAAGGTTTGTCTGCCCTGGGTAGTAAAATGTATTTTATAGCCCTGTTTTGTGTATATATTCCATTTTGTCCTTCTGTGTAAGGGACTAAAGTATATTTTGCATTGTGTCTTAATAAGCAAACTACTAAATACACAAATCCAGAAATACAATACCCATTGTATTAAGAAAGTGATCTGAGAACAGTCAGAAATATTTTCTGAAGGAAGGGTAGAGATGCTCAAACAAAACAAGTTTCCCATCCTAGCTTCCTAGCACCAAGAATTCAATAGGAGATAATTGTGATAATAAGGAGATTACTTGTGATAATTCTTTTACCTTCTGGATATTTGTAATTAGAGGTGACATCCACACGGGAATTGCTGCCCACAGCTTTGGTGCTGATAAACCTACCAATTATTTCAGTATCACAATAAACTCTTTTCTTAGTTCCATCATTGTATACAATCCATCTGTTGCAATCAGCATTCACCTCCGTATACACAAATAAGGTGTCATAATCCAAGTCTACATCACCTTCTTTGATGGCTATGACAGATGCAGGCCCGCACTGAAATAATCCTAAAACATGAGGGGGGGGGGGGGGGGGGGGAAGTCAAACTCTTATTAGTTGTGCTCAGTTTGGAGAAGTAATGTTAAGTCGTGCTAAGAACTTACACTGTTACCTTTGCTTTGTTCTTGTGGAGTTGCATCTAAAACCTGCCATCCATTGTATGATGTTCCCAGGTCTGGGCGAATGAACCAGCTTTCATTCCAGACATGATAATCCCTGGAGACAAAGAACAATGTCTAGAAAGCATAGAGTCATACAAACTTCTAATTTGAAAGAAGTAGGGAATTTTGGTTTTTAAACATTCTCTAGGATGTGACACAAGCTGTCTAGTTACAGCAACTCACTACCTCTTTCAAAGGATAGATTTACTGCCTGCTTTTGAGGTATAGACCTCAGGGTGGGTAGGGAGAGAATATAGATGTCAGCAGCTTGCTTTGGAAGCAATGTGAACTATAAGTGAAAGATTTAAGCCTTGGCTATAGACAACACTTGGTGATTGGGTTCAGTAACCTTCAAATATGGGAAATACTTAATTTAAATAGAAACTTAAAATAGCTATATTGGGTCAGATAAAATGCTCATAAAGTTCAATAGTCCATCTATAGTAGTGTGCAGCAGCAGGTGTTTAGAAAAGAGATAAGAACAGCATGTGAATAGAATGTCACTTCCCCTGATATGCTCAACAGTTTCTCACAGTCAGAGAATTGGGAACTCTCTGAATTAGTCATTACATTGAGGCCACTGGGTTTAATGATTGTTAGTCATCTTATTATCCACGAATCTCTTTTGTCCTGTTTAAAAACTTTATAGCTTTGTTTTCAACAGCATCCAGTGGTAATGAGTTCCACAAATTCCAAAAGGAAAGGAAAGCACAAAAGATTGGTAAAGTGTAGGTCACAGGAGGGCCCAGAAAATAAGATTTGTTGGCTGAATATTGTTAAGAGGCTACTACTTCTAAAGAAGTTAAGAGGTGAAAGACTTCTCATATCCTTCAACCACATACCATCAGTGAAAGGAAGCAGACTAAGTGAAGATAATACTTTTGGCAAAGCCTATTGTGCACAGAGACTTTGAGCTATATGATATACCCTTGGGCCTAGTCAGTTCACTTTCTGAAAAGTGAAGTGGCTGCAGAGTAAAGATTTTAAAACTGGAGGACAACTAAAGAATAAAATGGTATTATTTAAAGAATATCATGTTTCTTTGGCTACTCAAATTTTGGGGCTTGATTGATGATCATGGATCATTTGCAGTTTATAGCACTGGACTACAATATCCAATAACCAAGTCTGGAGAGTGTTAGGATGGTTCTGTCTTTTTCAGCTCCTACAAAGGGAAGTTCTAGCTAAGGGAGTCCCGGAAAACTTCTTGGGGAGGCTCCCATCTACCTGGGGAGGATGGCAGGCCAAGCTGAGAAACACAGGGTTTGTATGTGTGATGAGAGAAAGTTAAAGACAGCAGTAAACCAGTTAAGAGCATGGAAGGTACACAGCTGCATTATGAGGAACAGACTGGCTAGGCGTCAACAATTAGAAGAGCCTTGGGAACTGGTATATAGTCAATAGTAACATACTTTTTAAATAAATTTGCAACTTGTTTGAGGTCAGAGACTGCAGAAAATTGGGTGGGTTGGTTGTTTGAAGTAACTGTTATCTCAAAACCATGAAGTATGTTTTCTTTCCAAGTGGATGTCTAGTGTGTTAATTTATATATTTTTATTAAATTTTGTCCACTCGGTTGCTTTTGTACTACTAGTGTTCTTGTTTTTAAGTCTCAGAAATCATTGGTGAGATGCAAAAAATTATATTTACCATGTGGAATCCTTGCTGATATTAAGACTTTTTCCAGAGCTGTCATAGTACTTATCAATGCTCAAGTTTCTATCGACATCATGGGCAGAGTTAAAATTTGAAACCAAACGAGTTGGAATCCCCAGGCACCTCAGAACTGAAAAACATTTTAAAAACCCAGAAACTAAACACAAACAAAAATTTACAGCTTTAGTTCAATGATTACAAATATGTGAGAGATAAAGTTAAGGGTCTAAATATTTTGTGATTCTTCAACATTTGCAGTCCTCTTGTAGAATTAGTTGTGTTGTGGTTTTGAGGTCACAAATGCCTTCATTTCACAACAGTCCTCTATTCTTAAAGTTTACCTGTACACATCACGCCTGCAAAAACCCAGCACTGGCCATACTGTACAGGCTTGTAGTTGTCCTGACGCCATTTCTGGAGGATTACCACACTGCCATCCCATCTGGATGGATTCTCATGTGAATGGAAACTTCCTTGCCACTTTCCCAGGAGAACTCCATTATCATTATCATTTCCATTGATCTAAAAATAGGCCAATGGACAGAATGCACAATCAATTGTGTGTAATGCACCATATCTAGTTAATTATATTGCTTAAAATGCAGGTGGCTGAGTCTCATTGGTATAACTAATGCTTTCTGCTTAAGCATGTGGAATTCAGATTAAGCTGTCCATTTCTTACCATAGAACTGATTACTCGGCCCACATATTTAGGATCTCCTCTTCGGGATACATCAATGGCTGGGTCCTGACGATAGTACAGGCTCAGATCGAGCATGGTGAGACAGATATTTAGAAGATGATCTTGAAACTGTGATCAGATAAGATAATTTTTAAAGAAAATAGTTTCACAAACAGAAATAAAGGACATTCTACTGCAGTTCCTCCTTTCTAAGATATTCCCACACAAAGACAGTAGTGTGCAGTTCACAGTGCAATATTGGCTAAAGACAGGGACAACTAAACAAAGAAAAAATCTGGTAGGGTATCTTCTGCCATCAGAAGAGATGACTGCAGTGAAACTAAAACTGCCAAGCTTAACCCGACTGCAGTTATTAGATTCTCTTGAGTTATATCTCTGGAAACATTCCAGGTCAGGTTGTATGGGGCTTTGAGCAACCTGATCTAGTTGAAGCTGTCCCTGCTTACTGCAGGGATGCCGGACTGAGTGAACTTTAAAGGTCCCTTCGTACCCAAACTATTCTATGGTTCTATGTTAATGTCAGTTCTGGCCCATTATAACTGCATGACAAAAATAGTGGGTGGGTTGGAGCCACACAAGTATATTGTCACTTGTACTGTGGGTGCTTTGGTCACAGATGAGGTGCACACTTGTACCATGACCTTCAATGGAAGGTCATGGTACAAGTGGAAATCAGTCCTAGCTGCAGTGCTGTGCTAAGGCATCTCCCACACCAAAGTCCTGTTAGGCACACAGTGAGCAAACCACAAGTGAGGCTAGCCAGGTTTGTTCAGTTTTTATATCAATAGGCATGCCTATTAGAGAGGCAAATAATGATAAGAGAAAATGCTGTTGGAGACAGAATAACAGCCCAAATTAATTCCTTATAGCTTACCTGTCCATAGTACCATCCTCTTGCTTCGATGTACTTTGCATTGCCCACAAAGATTATTCCATTTTCATTTAGAACATATTCTTGTCTCTCATTTTCATTAGCCATGTAGACATCATCACCTGAAAACCATGTTGGACATGCTTTTACACGTAAAACTGAGAATACTAGCAACATTTCAAAAATGTTTGATTTAGCAAGGGGAAAATGCACTGTTATAGCTCCCTGAATATGTACAGTTCAGTGAAAATGCCTGCTCTTGTATATGGCCAGGGCAGTGGTGAAATCCATGTTATATTATTTTAACTTTTTTCCCTAATTTTAGTATAGCCTTTGTGTATTATCTAAATGTCCCCAGTCTGTACGTTGTATTTCTGTGAGGAAGATGAAGAACAGTCCAGGCTAACTCACTGGGTTTTTCTGCTTTCTCAGGGTAGTTAAAAGTAGAATATGCATTTGAAAAAATTCACACAGATGACATTTTTCTGTTTTCCAGTCATGTTTGTCTTGTTTTAAGATTCTAAATTAAGATCTCTGCTTGCCGGACCTAAAGTGCTATCAGGAATGTTATTAGGATAGCCTGCTCAACCATTCACTTCGATTTCATTGTTTCATTGTTCTCTTTGGTTTCCCTAGTCTATGGCAGTATGTAGCTGCTATGAAAGCTTTGGCCTCCCACAGGTGTTTGTAGTTTTGATCACTCTTTAAGTAGCAATATCTGCTTAGCTCTGTGTTTAAATTCATAATGTTTAAAATTATTTTGTGAAAGCTTCAGGATTTCAGGAAATACGTATAAAAATTAGCTTTTCCATTTTATTGAGTCAACTTCTTTACCTTCCTATAGGAACTTCACATCCCTTCCCTTCCTGCAAATAAAAAGAATGTGTAATTTATTTAAAAAATTATATCACATGATATAAGTCTGTTTTTGTGGTGGCTGTCCACACTTTTTTTTTTTAAAAAAAATAATGTCATCATTGTTGATTCCTGAGGTTTTGGGCCAGCATGGGCCTGAAGAACTGTGTGCAGTTTCAGGTGCTGTACTTCAAGGTGTGGACCAGTTGGAAAGAGAGGTAGGAGCACTGAGAATACTCAGCAATCCTGAAAATATAACTTATGAAGAAAATATAACTTACAAATTAGCTCAGAATTATTTAAGGTAGGAAAAAAAGAAAGGTAGTGAGGAATGGGGCGAGTGTGGTAAGAAATTCCAGAAATTCTTGTGAAGAGGAGGGGGGAGGAAATCTGTTCTTGGTGTCTATTGTATGGAGGATGAGAATTTATAAGCTGAAATCAAAGAAAAAAAAAAAAAAAAAAAGATTTTGTTAGTTAATAGGGGAAAAAAAAATCTAATGGCAAGGCTAGTGTTTTGTTGGAGTGAATGGCCGGTGGAAGTACTGGAGCTTCCCTAATGGCTGATCATTAAGAAGAAATTCAAGGTCTGTCAGGAATGATCTAAGTGGTAAACTGCATCTGCCTTAGAGCATGGTGTGGGACTAGGTAACTTCCTAAGATCCTTCTAGCCCTATGAGCTTATGATTCTGAGCAATCTAAAGGTCCTTCTATAATCACTTGAAATAAGTCTCTTTTATAAGGTTTATATGCTTTCAATTATAATGTTCTAGAGCCAGTCCTTTGAACAGGTATACTTAGACTTTTTAAATAATAACACTATTCCTACCAATAATTTAGATTGCATTTGCCTTTTTCAGGGCCATTTCACTTTGGTTCTCATTCTTTGATTAACAAGTACTTTCATATTCTTCATTATTTCCAGCTGTTAAGTCTGACATTGAAATTATTGCTATTTCTCCCTAAACATATGGTCTTTTATTTTCTATTATATCTTATCCTTTCTCAACTACTCCAGTCTCTAAGGTCAGCCTTAGAAGTCAGTTATTTCTATGTGGTATCCCTGCCCATCTGTGTATGGACAATGCTGCTTAATGTCAGCATATCAAAGTCAGTAATGAACCATTTGGTCACAGTGTTTTTTTCAGATGACACTTAAGGATCCACTAGCAGCTTTTCTCCAACCCAGTGCTTTTCCTTTCTTCTCTAGTCCTGACTGTTTCCTGTTAAGTAGTTATTTACTGATATTACAGTTTATGAATTAATTTCTGTCTTCTCCAGCTTAATGAATAACCTCCCATGTAGAACTATATCTACAGACCGGATCTGCCATTTATCCTTTGCTGAGGACATATATGTTCTATTTACCTTCTGCTATGACACTGTAGCAGTAACATACCCTCAAACTGAATCTGTTCCTGTTTGTCAGGATCAGAGAGGTATTCCACTCTACAGAAGCTTATTTAGCAGCATACTTTAAGGATACTCCCTTTTGTTTGGCAGTGGTCACTGCATCGTCTGATAAATCTGGAGGGCTCTTCTGCAAAATTATTAGTTTTAAAGTGGAATGGCACAGCTTAATTTTTCTCAGTTTTCATCTGAGAACAATTTGTCTGGTCTCAGGAGTACCACTGCTACTTTGGTGTTCCAGTTCAGGAGCTGTCAAATATTTCAGTCCCTGCAGTGCAGTTTCCAGCAATTAGAAGTTACACCACAAGTGATCTTTCAGGGGCTTCTGGGAAGGTTTTTCCCTCAGGTCTGTCTATGCAGAGACAGTCTGAGTGTCCTGAACATATTTCTATAATTATTTCTGTCTTACAAGACATGCTGAGCTAATTGACAGCTTTTTTTCATCTTAGCTCTTGACATATCTGTTAATGGCTCTTGACTAACTATGGTCACAGAAGAAAAAAGTGGATGATTGTGGTTACTTTTCTTTTAAAGGTGATTAGTCACTTGTCTAAGAGCTCCCTTAACTCTAGAGCGGTATATTTTAGAGCTAACCTAGGTTTCTATATTATTGCATATTTGCAAAATCTGAGTTTAGTAATTTGCATTGTCCCTTTTCAACCTGTGATGAAAGACACGGGAAATGCTAGTCTTCACACTAGCCCTCTGTCAGTTTTTGTAAAGCTAGCTGAGCTATTGTCTTTGCGGTTAACATCTACAAGAGCAGTCTTGCTTTGATTTAGGTGCAAGTGAATGATGTTACCATAAGCTTGCTTCAAGTTCTGAGAAGTACATGCACTTATGAAAGTCCGTCAACTCTCATGTACAGAATAAGTGATCTGCTCTGTCCTGAAGAGTCTATTATATAATCCCGATATAGCACATTTCATTAAGAAAAAAGGAGGAGGGGGTAGTGTGGCAGTAGCTTTTTAATGCAGTAAAACCAGATCTCTGAACAGATAGCTGAGATTGCTCCTGCTGGCAACCCTAAGAGAGACAGCTTGAGGGAGCAAGCTCACTGTGCAGATATGAAAACAAATAGGTCAGTTACATTCAAGAGCAAAGGCATTAGTACCTACCTGGGCACCAAGGGTTGAAGAGTAAGACAAACTGCCCTAGGAATCTGGAGAAGGTCTTGTTCCCTGAGGTTACCTGGAGGATGAGATTGTATCGTCCAATGACAGCATTGGCTGGGCTGGATATTATAAAGTTCATATAGCTGGACTCGGTGGGTCCTTGGACAGCACTCCAGCCGCTTGACCCCACCTCAGAGAGGTTAAATACAGCTTTTGTATGATGAGATTCTGAGGGGGATGGTCCTGTCAGAAAGAAGGGGTAAGTGGTTTCCATTCCAGAGTGTGGTTTCAATAATAACCTCACACTTTAAGCGAGCACATTAGAGGAGGGGAAGTATTAAAAATACATGAAGAAAAATTGCATCCCTAAATAGAATAAGGGGAGAACTACAAGAGATAAAGATTACAGTTTTATGAGAATATATGTTAATCTAAGGGAGTGTTACCTATTTCTGTGACAAATGCTAGGCTCTCCCCAGTCTGCTTTGGTCTGTTGAAGTACAGTGTAATAGTGAAACCTTGTCCTCGCCTCACAGTCAACTCAGTGTTGGCATATCTGTCAGTATGGTGTGTGCTTGCGTTTATTGATGGCTGCCAGCTGATATGTGTTGGTGTCAGATCTGTAAAACAAAAGAAATGAAAAAGCAGCCAGCATGGAAAGAAGTCATTGCTAGTAAGTGGCATGATGAGGTTGCTAGGAGCAGTTATCTTTTACTGGAGGAAGGACAACTAAAAAGCAGACCCTCTATTAAATTGATTAAGTCTAGTGGTCAATAATAGAAATTTTTGCTACATTTTTTATATAATCTTTGAAGAAGGAGTAAAAGTAAAATCTAACTTACTAAAAAAAATAAAAGCGCCATAATTAAATTCAAGGAAGGTGATTTTTTTCTTTGTAGTCCAAGACCACAAAGTAGTAACGTGAGTAAGCACTGATGGGCTGAAAAAGAGAACCTTTAGCATGATTATCTGGGACACTGCAGTAGGCTGCTGCTTTGCCTGCAAAGCAACATTTTAAAAACTTACTTGAAAATGTTTGTTTCATCATTAAACAAAAGAGAACCCTGCTTTGCAATGCCCAGTTCAATAATCATCTTCATTTTAAACTTTAAAAAGCAGTGATATTGTGATTACTGTTCTCCTTTGGTAGAGTTTTAATGCATCTTTGAATTCCTGTCTATAGGTTCCATGCTCACAGTTCCATTAGGATGGATTACACTGATTTTTGTTAATGCAAAGCATAAAACATCTCTGAAATAGCATTTAAAAAACAAAGGTTTAGATAGAGTTCTGATGGTGCTTTTTGAAGCAGTGGGAGTTTCTTTTCCTTTTTCCCCCCCAGATATCCCCAACAATAAAACTTTGCAAATTAAGTGCAAGAACAAATTACAATTACAATATAAAATTTCCTTCAGATAAGAAATCTGAGCAGATATCTACAGGGCATGTATCTTAAGGAAACAGTCCTGAATAAAGTATCTGCTGAAGGGAAGCAAATGACACACAGAACTCACCTGCCATTCCCTCAGCTTATGAGAATTGCGTAAAACTTCTATTTTGTTCTTCAAGGATGTCCAAGTCACATTAATTATAAAAAGAAAAAGCCCAGCAATCTTTTTGTGCTGTCAGCTGAAATTTGAGAGAAGGGAGAGGTACTTAGCAGTTGTTATTAATACCTGTAGACTTGCCAAAGGAATTAACTAGTTCCTGTAATAGATGTATGTCTAATGCCAATGTTCCTACTCAATGTGGGTGTAATTATGGGAGGAGATACCAAAATTATTTACTCAGAGGAAATGCATTCTCTTGAATCCCAGGACAAGAAGAACTTCCTACAAAGGATAATAGGTGTGCCATGAATAAGTTATCTTTAAGGATGAGGAAATGGGCAGTGTGGTGGGACATAATAAAAGACGTATGAAGGAAAAAGGAGCATTTCCTGATTACTTAACTTCCAGATTTGTTAATGTCACTTCTGGTTTTGCTCAACAGCTGTGTGCTGTTTTTAGAGGGATTTTTGGGTCTCAAATTATCTCCAATGCCCCCTGACTTATGAGAAATTATAAGCAACCACCAGAAACAAATGTCTGTTTACCCGTTATGTTAGCCACCTCCATACTACTATTTCAGTAAAAGTTTTATTTCAAAAAGAACCACCAAACTATTAACCATGAGTAGTTTGTATCAGTGCAAAGTCTAAGCCTGACAATCTTCACAGCTGTAGCTATATTTATTTTTGTACACTTACTTGAAAGTGTACAGGAAATAAAGTGACATTGTTGTGGGGAGGAATATTTATCTGTTTAAGATTCTGCAACTCCACTGATCGTGTTTTAGCATTTAGTAAAGGCTTAAAGATAAATTAGTCTGAATTTTAAGTTACAAACAAAAAAATATGAAAAAGAAGCAGAAATTAAGATCCAACAGCTGTTTCTTCAATTTTTTCTTCAAAAAATTGTCTTGTGCCTTTTTTGAGAAACTTTGTTTTGATACCACAGAGACTAAACAAGTACTTACTTGTACGACATTCATGCTAGTCCTATCCTGAAAGAAAAACACTAAAACTTTTCACGCTTAGCAGCAGTATATATCTGGTATGGTGTATCTCCACTTACATTGTAAGTCAGAGGTCCTTCCTCCTCTTGGAAGTTTCTGCGATGTTCAGGCTGTCAAAACTTGTTCCAGGAATCGCCTCAAACAGATTTGATTGCTGTTCAGAGCTACTTTAGCTGGTCTTTTTCTCTTTTCTTTAATTCATATTCCTTGGAAACCATAAGAGCCACAAGCCTCTGATGTTACCTGAACTTCACACACAGCCCTAGTGACAAACCGCATCGACCAGTTCTTAAGTTCAGGTGTTCAGTACTTACAGTGATTGCTTCAGACATTATACATTGCTCCCACTGGAGTATGACTATTTCCTTTCTTCTTCCTTGCAACTCACGTCAGTAATTAAATCTCAGAACACTTTTTCTGTCTCAGCTGCAACCACCTCCTTTACCTCTGTATGACACACCCACAGCAATATTCACCAAGCCACCAGAACCTCTCTCTCAAGAGTGGCCTACATCCCAAACTGGCACCTGTCAGTCCACACCTTCACCACAGCAAAGCATCAGCAGCTGCTTTTCTAATCCCTCTGGAATGCAGCAGTCATGGTTCATAAGTGACTAATGACTTAACATTGTTGCAGGTGTTTTTCCTAGCTCAAGTCCACCCACCCATCATCCAGAATGGTTCAAAATATTTTATTCCTCCTTTACCCTTGTTTCAGAGCCTTGAAATTACAGTGCAGTTTGGTAAATTTCAGAGAAAAACATACTCTTTTATTTCATTCATCTACTTAATAATTTTGTTTATTGTTCAAATATTGCACTATCATATCCTCAGGGTAACCATATTACATCTTACACTTGTATTGTTGCTACTCTTTACTAGAAAGAGGAGATCAATATAACTTCCACAAAAAACCATTGCAGAATCCCTTCTGTGAGTCTGTATCCAACTACGCACACATTTAATTAGACACATTAACTTCATGTGCATGTCAAGTGTTGCAGGGGGAAGGGTGTTGCCTTCCTTTTAACTCCCGTAGAGGTCCAATTTACAAGCTTCTCTTATTTCTGCTGGTGCAGTTAACTTAAATTTAGCAGTCTGGTTGTTTTCACATGTATGAGATGTAAAAAAAAAAACAAACAGTCAGTAAATGTATATCTACATTCTAAATCCGAGGCTGTGCTTGAGCTTGAACTTCTGCTGTTTGGTCTACATGACGAGAGCTCTTGGCTCTGGCAAGCCTTAAGGAACATCAGGAGAAAGAGAGAGGGTACTGCTGTGGGCTACTTGTACAGCTTCTCTGTAGCTCATCTTATGATATGTCCAGTATGGTCTCATACTGACATCATGTGACTGACAGAGGAAAACTAGGTGGCTGCAAGTGCCCTCCTAAAGCAATTTTGCAGGCTACAAGGACAAAAGGAGTTTATAGCTAATCTGAGTTTGGTCTGCTCATGTAAAAGTGAGGAGTCCCTATGGCAAGTCACAGGTGCCCTGTGCTGTGCAGTGGAAGCAGGGCTGGCCCTAGGCACTTGTTGCCAGACTTTACTGGTTTCCTGGCCCAGCAATCCAAAGTGCAATAGAGCAATAGCCTGACTTTCAATTCACCATCTACTCAGATAATTTTTTCAGTCAAAGAATGACTTACTGTTGTACAGTTATAGGCCATAAACCAAGTCACTCACTGGGCTACACAGAGTTCACTTGTTCTTGGAACCCAACTTTGGGTCCATACCTATCCTCCCATAAAGAGTTTAAGTAAGCTTTACTGAACTTGAACTCTGCAAGATGACTTCCTGATACACAATCTGTAGTGAAGAATTCCTAACTCTTCTCAAGTTTAAATGCCCTAAGATTTAAGATGACCCTCCTTTTGATTACCAAAGAAGACTTTCAGCAAATGCAAAATATCAGCATGCAAAAACATCATGTATGTTGAGTGGGGCAATTATCTCAATGTGTTTGTCAAATGGCTCTCAAACTGGACACCACCCAAATTCCTTTTGAACACTTCCTACACCTCATTTGGTCACTGTGATTTACCAAAAAAGGAAAAATATCAGGACAAACTTTGCAGCAAAAAGACAAAGCTGAATGACATAACTCATGCAACTCATCCTGGCTACTTTTTAGTATCATAGTTGTAGTAAGGAAAAACACCACTTTGAAAGTCCACTGTGTAAGGCTTTGAATGTGTAAAAATTAGTTTATAAATGTTTGTGCAGAGACAGCTGGAGCCAGAAAGAATGAAACCAGACAAAAGTCAAACAAGCAGTCTCTGAATAGCAGGTCAGATGTTCTTTTTAATAACGTGGACACTTGCAACAGTAAATGACGAATCAAATATTCCTCAGTATATTTAAAATTACAATGCAAAATTTTAATTATATGATGTTGGAAACCCCTTATCATAGGGAGTGAGGATTTTGTTTTGCTAATTTTCTCATTGTTTTCTTATACAAGACCACATTTTTTTTTTTTTTTTCAATTTATACACACGCAGACCATACATTGTATATTTTCATGTTAGTCAATTACATTTACCATCTTAAAGGTCTTGATAGCTGCAAATTTATCACAGGAGAAATTAACAAGTAGATGTTTGGGACCCGTCTCAAAAGGGATGAGTTTAAACTTTATACTGGATTTTTCACTGGCTTTCAGCGATGGTACACTAAAAATAGGAAACAAAGAGAAAAATATAAGCTGAAAATAGGCTTATGCTTCATGCTTGAGATTCTTCACTAATGATCTTGCATCTTAAGTAAGAATTCCTGTCAGTTCAGTGTAGGATGGCCATGAAAAGACCATACAGGACTTGGCTATCTGATATGTATTTAAATATTCAAACCCATGCATTAAGGCCTCTCACAAATACATTATGCAGTGACCCAGGTAAGCATGCAAAGGGGGACATACTAGTATCATATGAGATAAAGCTTCATGTAGAGCAGAGGGTGTAAAATATATCATTGAATTATTAAAAAAGAATCAGAGACCTTGAAGAATGTTAATACAAATTCCTGAATTAGAATAGATTATAGTACCTAGAAAACCTCAGTGTTTACACAGCAGGAAGCTCTGAACAGAAGCTAAAATGTTTTAAACCACTGTATTCTGTAGTTCTTGGAAACTCATGGTTATGGTTTTCCCGAACAGCCTTATCCTGTCATGTTGTCTTGTCTTGCTTAAGAATAAAGGTGCATGTGATAGCCAACATAAGGTCGCTAAATTCCCTTAGGAAAGCTTTTAAATTATGGTATAGACCATTCCTAGTTGCTCAAGTGCAAATAGCAGTGTTAAGTTGCTGTGTATATCTGCTTGCTTGTTTTTGTGTGTGTGTATTCAGTTAAAGAACACACTCCCCTCTCCCAGATATTTTTAAGAAATAACTGCATTTGCTAGCATAAGTTGAATTTTGTGTGCAATTTTGTATATAGACAAAGTGGAGAGCAGTCTGAAAATTTAACCTTTCTGTTTCAGTTGTGACATACAGAAGGAAAAAGAGCAAGACAAGGTACAAAATCATTAAAGCATAAAAACAGGAAACTGAGATCTATAGTGAAAGGGGCCTATTTTATTCCAATCTTCTCATTCACCACCTCAACACCATTTAACTGTTTCTTGATTCTGTTTATTAATCTCCTAACGTAATTATTTTGTAGAGTTCTGAAGGCAGGGCTTGAAAATCAGTGTTCCTGTAGTTTTTGTTCTGGAAGAACTTTTTTAATTAGAAAACCCAGCCCAACCCAAACTTTTATTGTAATAGTCACCATTTTTCCTATTCTCTTCCTGCTTGCCTAATGGATTTCAGCTGTGTTCAAGTTCCGGGCCTTAGTAAAGTAAATTCAGTCATCTAAGGAGTAGCTGCTGGTCATGGTTTAGTCTGTTCTTTAAAAGCTGTCCTCCTTAGTCATGATTAATTGTGTCTGGAATAGCTATGCATGGAGCATACTTGGGATTGTACTTTTCAGAGGTACCACCCTTTGAGATTGCAACCCGCATCTAAAAAATGTGGACACTAGTGCATCTGCTTTTTACATGTATGTCTATCTGTTTGATGAAAACACAAATTAGTTAGAAGGCTGAACACCCAGACTGGTACCTGCAGTTGATTTAATAAAGTGAAAATAAAAATCCTGGTTAATATATGTTATAATTGCATATAGTGTTCAGAGAAGCAGTCTCATGTCATATTGTTAGTCCTATGATCAGAACAAGAAGGTTCAACCCATCTGGCCTATAGCAGGATAGACAGCGTCAGCAAAATTTACTGCATGAATAAGTATGTATCTTTTGCTGGAACTGTGGGGTCCTGCTAGATAGGCAGGAAAACAATTATGTCCAGTATGCCCCCTTATATCCAAACAATGCTGTCCAATTATGACAGTAATTATTTGACCTCCCAAACTATGGCACCAAAGCCTAGCTTACATGAAGAACTGGTTCAAAGCTGTGTGCTTCATTACAAGATGTTACATTGACTGGCCTCCTAAGTTACACCGAGAAGAAAATGCTGTCTCATCCCACTGTTTGGTTCCAAGTCACCCATGCCTCTGTTCTTGCTCATGTATCTTCAAGAGCAGGAAGAAGGTATTTCTCATACTTACTCTATCTCAAGGATTCCTCTGAGGAGGTCATTGCCTTCTACCTGCAGGACACAGTCCGTCACTTCCCTATCAATAGGATTGGTAAATATCACTTCCACATCTACTTCTTTATTCACTTTTGCTTCACCAAGTACCTGTGCAAAGAAAACGCTTGAAAGGCCAGGTTCTCAGTATCCTTTTCTCTCTGAGCTTTCTCAGTCATCAGAAGAGGAGATATTATGAGATGCTGATGGGCCATGACAGAATGTGAGCAGCACATCTCTTTTGGGGAAGAAAGTGCTTATAAGAGCTCATTTTCCCCTTTCTCTGCCACTGCAGTTAGAGCAAAGGGTCAGCAATTTACCTGTATGTAGATGGCAGGATTGTCCAGGGTGATGTCTCTTTGCACTAGCACTTGAATCCCACCTTCTACATGACATAAAGCTGTTACCTGGATTGTGTTGTCTGTAGTTAACTGCTGTTGATATTCAGTATATGGTATCTTAATGGGAAATTGTTTCTCTAGAAGAAAAAAAAAAAAAAAAAGAAAAAAGGAATTGATACACACTTTTATAAGCCCACAGAGTTTCATACCTAATATTAGTGTTTTCCTTTTATGCTGTGTTTGGGACTAGGAAGGCCTTCAGCCATCACTAACAAACTCAATTAATGCATATCTATCAGCTACAGAGAGTGATTTCTTCAGTGTTATTCCTCCTCCATTCCCTACTACCATATTGGATGGCTTGTTTTCCTCCCAGTTGCTCTGAAAGATAGGACAGCTGGAGTTTAAGGAGTTTACCAGGGCCACTCCATTTGTTATGGGACATGCTCTGATAGGCCTCATCAGTCCTATTTGCTTATGATATATTGAGATGAGCTGAATAATATCTTTACATTTCTTTTATCTTTCCTAGCCCTATCTGCTTTTTGTTATCATATGTTTTTACAGTAGTTTCCATGTTGTGATTCAAATGAAGGAATACTGGATAGGAAGGGATCTCCTCTGTCTCTGAATCCAGACAATTCCATGGTTTTGGCCATTCGTACAATAAACAAAGTTCAGAAGAACTGTAGAGTAGCTATGCTGCATGCAAACACTGTGAGCCACAAAGTACTTTCCAGCAGTATACAGCAGATGAAAAACACAGGAAAAGATTACAAGTCACCCATGCAAAGTCCCACAGAAGTAAGCAAGAAAATGGGGCAATGTGAATTTCCTAGATTCCTCCCTCCAGTAGCAACAGAATTGTTAACTACAGATCCTAGCAAACTGAGCATACCTCCAGGAGAGGGCAAAAATATCTTTAAATGGTCCCTGCCATCAGATCTGGGGAAAAAAACCTCCCTGCTGAGTATAAATTCAGCCACTAGTTTAACACAGCCTGTCTGAGCACAAGACACCACAAGCTGCTTGCATGACTATAATTATAATGGTAATAGCCATTTAAACTCTGTCTTCACTGAGGGTTTAATTCCTAATGCTTTAGAGAAAGCCGATAGATCCCAACTCCAGAATTCAAATTACATATTAAAGAAATGAAATACTATTTCTCTTTCTCACGAGTGACTTGAAGCCTAAGATTAATACAATATAGTATGAGTTCTGAATCAATGAGCTTTCAGTTCACTTTAGAGATGCTGATATAGCTATTATCCCAAGCTTCTAATGGTAACTTAATTTCATCTTTCTAACAATACTCTTATTTAGGTAGATATTTTCTTCCATAAGGTTATGAAACTCCATCTGAAAAAAAAAAAAACAAAACTGAGGTCCTTTACTCCTCAACAGTTCTTTGGTATAAGCTCTCTTTTCTGTGGAGCTTAGTGGGCTATTTCAGCTGTTTCTATTCCTCACACTTTAATTCCATTCTAATGTGCTAATGGATCAGGTTTCCTGTTTCTGCTGCTAGCCATGCCCTGTTACTTTTCAATAAGGCCCCTCGTAATTCACCAGAACACATTTAGTCGGAATTGATTTCTGTGTTTTTATGTTGTCCTTATTTTTTAATGCAAATTTTGTTAAATGAAATGTTGTGTTTATTCACTGTTGTCTTTTCACTCCCAAGATACATTTTTCCAAAGTGTGAATAGCACTTAAGGAAATGGTGTGAAACGTGCTTTTTAAATATGTTTATAAGTGCAATGTATTTTTTTTAGCCTTTTCTGCATAGAAATTTAAGATTGCAGTTTGTTAGAGCTTTTTCCACCAAGTTGACCAGTTTCTAATGCCCATTTACTGAAAAAAAAAACAATTATACAAGTATGATCAAAAGTTATTTGAAAAATTACCTTCCTTTGGAGACAGAGTGACAGATATGGAGTCGTTCCAGATCTCATGAACTGGTCTTCTAGTGTACACAGTGCTCCAAGCAGTCATATTTACATGAGCAGTCTTAACATCAGACTGTAAGTTTGCAAGAACCAGAATTAGATTGAGATCTTTGCCAACTTCTAAAGGGCCAGCCACCTTGAACTTCCCTGAGATGTCAGGCTTTTGATCAATTTCCTGTGGTGTCGGTGCTGTAGGATCAAATTTATCCTCAAGTCCCAGCTTCTTACGGGCTTTTTTGAAAATATCTCTTTCTTTTGTAGAACCTGTCAGAAAGAACCATGAAAATTATCCTCAAGAGTTAACATGCATCTCTTGTTTTACATGACTGCTAGAGACAAGTCTGCAGAACATAGTCTCTGTACTTACAGATGAATAGAAAATCTGTGTTTTTATTTACCTTCTTCATATTTATAGTCATTGGTGACATCTACACGATCATCTCTACCAACTGCCTTTGTGCTGATGAATTGGCCAATTACAGTAGACTTAGAGAATATTAATGTTTTCTTTCCAGTTGCGGGATCGTAATTCCAGTACATACAGTCTGCATTCACTTCTGCAAATACAAACGGGCAGTCGTAGTCCAGATCTACATCTCCTTCTTTGATGGCATTCCGTGAGGCAGGACCACACTGATAAATTCCTACGGCATCAAGAAAACATATTTCATACCTAATCAACTCTTTGACAGTAAGCAGATTGGTAGACAGATATTTATTAGTGACTCCTGAATTGCAGAGTGCTGTTGTCCCATTCTAGCCTTCATCCACATGGACCCTCATACCAGGCCAATCATCAATCTATCTTCTGTGTATTCTGAAGGTACACTCGATTTATTTTATGTTAGCCCTTGATTTTTCAATAGCTCTGGATACCTACATTGGAAATACAGGAATTGCTGTGAAAGACTGCTCTTAGAAGTCTAATTTGTTTCTTGGCATCCACATATGATCTGAGGCTTTTCTAATGTGATACATAAAGCATTCTCTTCTGCCACTCTATTTCTGAGCAGGTTTTACACTTTCTTTTCTTCTCTCTGAAGGAGAATGACTTTATAATTTTTCAACATTGTTCCTGAAAAAAAATCTGTGTACCTCCACTTTCTTCTTGGGGAGTTGCATCCAGAACTTGCCATCCACTGTATGAGGGGCCCAAGTCACTGCGGGAAAACCAGCTTTCATTCCAGACATGGAAATTCCTACATGGAAGAATGAACAAAGGAAGCTACTATTATGTGTTTCTAAATTCCTGTTCACATCCATTCATCAGTCATCTTAGTTAAATGTATTAAATGCCTTAATTTGCATAGCTTCTTATTTGAGACTGAGCACTTCCACTCTGATCCCAACTAGAGAGGAGCTGAAAATTGCACTGTGGAACAAGCACAAATGTTCAAGGGCAGAAAGCAAATTTGTAAAATTATACAAAATTTCTTGAGCCTGTTTTTCTCAAAAAATTCTCAGCACATGTGCTTCCTTAATTTTAGCTGTTTTCCTTATAGCACAATGCCTACTGTTAGACTTATCACGTATACTTAGAATGGGCCCAGAACAAGTAGGGGAGTAAACAAGACAAAAAGTGAGGGACCACACCTGTTCTTTCCTGAATGCAAGCTTGTTAGTGTCAATAATTAAATTATTTTCACTGCAAATTATGTCACTGCAGAAAAAAAAAAAAAAAGAAAGAGGGGGGGGGGGGTAGGGAAGCTGGTTCTGTTGAATGTTTACAGTTTAACATGAACTGGTTTTGAAGAATAGTTCCAAACTATGTCAAGTCCCACTGTTTGATATTTCCAATGTAATATCACAAATTTTCAGTCATCTCTGGCATCATAACTAACTCTGCCTGGCCTGGCTTCAATTAGCTGTTGTAACTCGTCACAATTCTCTGTTTAACTGAGAGAGTGAAAACACCAAATTTTGTAGTATTATTTTGTTGATCCTATATGCATGTAGTTGTTTTTATGGCAATTTTTAAGAAGATAAAAAGCCATTTGTAATGAGAATCTATACTCTGCACCTGAAGACCCTATAAGCATTGTTAGGTCCTACTATTGAATATTTGTAGAGCCTTACCATATGCTGTCAGCTGTCCTGTCCAAGTGATTTCCAGAAACATCATAAAACTCATCCACACGCAGATTTCTGTCTGCATCGTGGGCAGAACTGAAGTTTGTAATTGTACGAGTGGGAATCCCTAGACATCTAAGTACTAAAGAATAAATAGAAAACCGTAGTCAGAAAGCAATATTTCTGGAATACGAAGTTTCGTGCAACATACTAATGTCTTGAAAGACTTTCATGTAGGAAATATTATTAGTGTTTCTTTTAACGGACTGTGCAGTGTCAGTTATGTGCATACCTGTAGTCAATACTGCTGCAAAAACCCAACATTGTCCATATCTAACGGGTCTGAATCCTGATTTCTTCCAGTTTTGCAGGATTTCACCACTTCCAGTCCAGCTGCTTGGACTTTTCCCACCCTCATAATTTCCACTCCAGTTTCCTAGGAGCACCCCTTGGTCATCGTTGGCGTTCACCTGTAAAAAATATTCACTAAATTTATGATGAGATAAAGTAAGAGTTTACAACAGATGCAGTAGCAGTAGGGGAGCAGGCAGGAGAAAAGTGTGGAATGACATTTTTGTGGACAAAAGTCACTGCTTCATGCAACTGACCTTCAGGAAGAAGCTTTATACTTTCAGGGAAATTAAATATGTGTCCTCTCAAGAAATGGAGAGCATTTAATCACTGTTTCTTTTAACTATAGTAGCTCCAGGTAAGAAGGAAAACACCAGTTTTCAGCAAGCCTTCCTGATATGAGGTGGCAACTTTACCACTGTATGACTGAATGGCATCATCAAAGCATATCATGCAGCTAAGCTTTCAGAATGTGCCTGGATCATGATGTAGTTAGCCCTCAGCAAATTTACATTAAATTAAGGGAACTGGCTGACACAACAAGTGGGGCACAGTCACCTTGAAAATCTTGGGTACTGTGTCAATAGAAAGCTCATGAATTTCAGGAAGAAAAGGTGTAGATTTCAGAACTTGGGGTAGAATAACTCCATCCATTGGTACAGGCTGGGAAGCAGCTGGCTGAGTGGCAGCCTGTCTGAAAGGCTGGGAGTTAAAGCAAATGCCAGATTTAATTTGAGCCAACAGTGCTCTGTCATCATTAAGGGAAAGCCCCTGCTAGGCTACATTGGGAAAAGTGTAACCAGGAGATGGAGGGAAGCTGTTAACCCACTTTAATTATCCCTAGCAAGGCTGTGCCAGGCATTGTCTCCAGTTTCAAGTCCCTCAGTTCAAGGGGATGTTGAGACACTGAAGAGGGCCCAGGAGGGAAGGCTACCAAGATGGATCAGGGGCCCTGGAGCACACAGTCTACAAGAAGTTGAGAGCACTGAGCTAGTTCAGTCTGGTTAAGAAGGGGATAAGGGGAATATAATAGCAGCTTACAACAACTTGAATGGAACACACTAAATTGTCAGAATCCAACCTTTCTCTGTTGTGGCAGGTTATATAACAAGAGGAGACAGCAGAAAGTTGAAGTTTGGGAAAAATCATATTTAACATAAGACAAAAATTCCTCACTAAGAGGGTAAAGCAGCTCCGGACTGGTCACTCAGAGAGGCTGTGAAACCTCCATCCTTGGAGATTTTCAAGGCAGCCTGGCAAATCCATGGCTGAGCAGATCTAGTATCACTGTAGTTCCACTTCAAATGGGAGGTTGAAGACCTCCAAGGGACTGGTCCCTCAACATACCACCCCATGTCTTATATTTTTGGTTCAACTACTGGATGTCAAAAGTAGTAAGTATTAGAAATTAGCACAGGTGAGATAAATCTAGCAGGCTCAGATCAGATGACCACATTTCTGGTGCATACAAACAGTGGCCCAAAATTTTCTGAAAAATATATTCATAGTTGTTTTCACTAACTACTTTAAAAGAACAGTTGTTAGTTTGGACTTTTTGAACATGTTGCTTACCATTGCAGTGAGAACACGGCCCAGATATTTGGGGTCATTTCGGTGAGACACATCTGTGGCAGGATCCTGACGATAGTTTAAGCTTCGATCCAGCATGGAAAGGCAAATATTGAGAATATCTCCTTGAAACTATGTTATAGAAATAAACAGATTACTAAAAATCAGGATAAGTAGAGCCATATAAGTGTTTAATGTTTTTTGGGGTTTTTTTTAATCACCAAATGACGTGGCGCACCTTAGCCAGAAATTACCATATAAAAATGTGGCCTTAGCAAACTGTGAAGATTAGAACTCAAAGAGCTTTTCAAAACTTAGAATCTGTGGACTTACTGCCTGGACTTTGCGTCTCAGCATTGCTGTAGTACTTTACTACCCAGCAGACGCTAAGGTTTCTGCTGGCTGCACCTCTGAGTCCTAGGTCATAATGCTGATAGTCAGTTACAAATCTCCATATTAATGAGTGTAACAGAGCTTGGCACAAATTCTGATTTCAATACCAGACTCCTGCTCTTCAGAGTTGTATGACTGCCATGAACTGGAAAAAGCAAGCAAGCCCTAGTCACCAAGTATTTGTGAAAACTAGAGCACAAAACAGCGTCTGGTGTTTCAGTGCTGCATTTACCTGGCCAAAGTTCCATCCAAAGCTGTTGATATGATTTTTATTGCCAGCAAAAATTATGCCAAATTCTTCTAGCACGTATTCCTCACACTCAGCCTTGTTAGGCATGAACACATCATCATCTGAAAAGCCAAAACACAGGTATATACAACAACAGCAGGCAAAATAAAACAAAACTTCAGAGGCCTTGGGTCTCCATCAATAAGAATGCCTGCAGATATCTACCCTTTGCTGTTCTTGCTATTATAAACAGATCATGCAACTCAGGTTTTCCTATAATTACAGAAAAGGGTAGGGGGTGTCTGAATGAAGACAGAGGTATGACACTGTCAGATCTGGGAGAAGATGGCAGCTGGTAGATATGACTCTCTTCTTGGCTCTACAGAGACTAGACACACTCTTCTAAACCTATGCAGAAGTAGGGAAGCTCTGGCAAAAGCAGAACTTAATCTGCTTAAGTGGCACTTAATTTTTAGGGCAAGGAGCTCTCCAGTAAGTATGTGATACGGAGCTGATTTTATATACCAGAAGGGCCTAAGAAACTGTCAAACCCTTTTCCTTTCTCACTGATACATTATGTGGTGGATGTTCATCCGCTATATTAAAGAAGTATAGATCAAATGGAGAAGCTGCTGTGGTGGTTTAACCACAGAGGCTTGCTCACCCCCCCCGCCTCCTCCAGTGGTATGGGGAGGAGGAAATATAAATGAACGAGGCTCATGGGTTGAGACACGAGCAGTTTACTAGAATGGTAAGGAAGAGAGAAACAACAGTAAACAACAATACTACTGAAAGAATATACAACACAAGTGATATACAACGCAACACAGAACCAAACAGCTCACTACCCACCCTCTCCCCCTTCCTGGAACTTCCCTGTTTAAATACTGAGCGTGATATCACATGGTATGGAATACCCACTTTTGCTCCTTTTGGGTCAGCTGCTCTGGCTGCTCCCCTCCCAGTTCCTTGTGAACAATTAACTCTATCCTAACCAAACCCAGGACAGCTGCAAATATTAATGAACCAGTGTAGTTCTTTCCAGGGAAATTCAACATACCTGAAGACCAAGGGTTAAAGAGCAAAACAAAAGTGCCAAGGCTTGCTGGAGAGGAGCTGTCACTTGAAGTACTTTGAACACTCAGCTTGTAACGTCCAATTACAGCATTAGATGGGCTGGAAATGGAGATGCTCACAGAGTTGGAACTGGTAGACTGTAGAACTGCACTCCAGGTGTCCTTGCTCGCTGTGCTGGAGATACCAAATGTGGCCTGGGTCTTAGCCAGCTTTGAGGGTTTTGGACCTTTTAAGGAAAATAAACAACATTTTTTTTTCCCTAGCTTGATGAAATATTTAGTCATCAACAAACTCAGTTTGTGCCATATGTTGGAAACTGAAGGAAGCTATCACTGGTAGCTGAGATAGGAGTAATGGAACAGACACCTCAGACAGTTCCTTGGCTATGTGAACCGGCATGTTGGCTCTGAGGAAATATCTTACTGCCCTATAGTACATATCAGGCCAAAAGAATGTCATGAGGCAGCATTACTCTTTCTGTGAAAGAAGCTGGGAGCCATACCTGTTTCTGCGATGAATGTTAAATTTTGCTCAGGCTGTTCTGTTCCACTGAAGGTGACAATGAAGGCTTGTCCTCTCCTCACAATCAGCTCTTTGCTAGAAAATTTACTTGTGTGGTGATCTCTTGCATTTTCTTTCAGGTGCCAGTTGGTGTTTGGCTGCGTTGCAGCTATGAAAAAGAAGAGCAAGAAAACTTGAGAGTACATTGAAGGAGGAAGGAGCACAGACACACAAGAATTGTGTGTTACTTTCTACAGATAACTAGTACCCATGTGAGGTTTCCACCAAAAATATAAATAATTTATTTGTGAAGGGTTTTGTTTGTTTGTTTGTTTGTTTGGGGTTTTTTTTTGAGAGAGAGACTCTACCTTGCATGGGCTGTTAGAGATTATCTGCATGATTAAATATAGAAGAACTAGTATGTCTGGTACTAAAGAAAAATCAGAAAGGCATCTAAGAGGAGAAAATCCTGAGAGACTTGGATACTTTTGAGTTACCTGGATAAAGAATCAGCTGAACTCAGCCAATTCTTTCAAGTTGTCATCCATGCCAAGACATGGTGTTATACTAACAGAGGCACAGCCTTGCTGCCTCTGAATAAGAAATAAAGAAACCTGACTGAGCTGAGAAACACTTCTGCATTTTAAACCATGACATATGATCTCTAGCCCCATTTACGTGTCATGTACCTCTGCTATAACTGACAGGTGCTATCTGTTGGAAGCATCTAACAAGAATATGTTGATAGACACTGGGCTGTCATTTGGAAGTGGGAGAGAATTGGAGAGAAAACACTACTAAAATAAGACATGTGAGATAATACATTGCAGAAAGCTGTTGCCTCTTGAATTCAGTCAGAGGCCAAAGAATAAGCATCTGAGATTGGTTTGGCTCTGACATCATCAGAGACTATGGGAGGGTTCTCTAGTAGAAGGTAGCTTGATGGTTGTGGTGGTTTCAGTCACAGCCAAGACCATGAGGTCCTGCACTCACTCCCCCCTTGCCTGGTGAGATGGGAAGAGAAACACAATAAAGGGGTCATGGGCTGAAATTAGGACCGGGAGGGCTCACTCACTAGTTATGGTCATTGGCAAAACAGACTCGATTTGAGGAAGAAAAATCAATTTAATTTGTTACCAATCAATCAGAGTAGGATAGTGAGACATAACATCTTAAAACACCTTCCCCCTCACCCCTCCCTTCTTCCCAGGCTCAAATTATTTTGCTCCCGACTTCCCTACCTTCCTTATGGCAATGATGCTCTCTTTCTGTTTAGGCCAATGGTCCTTTTTTGTTCAGGTCAGTGGTCATTCCTGATGGGTCTCTCCTCCTTTTTCTTTCCAAACTAGTTCATCCCTCATAAATACTGGTTCAAAGAGGCATTTCCCTATCACTAATTGGCTCAGCCTGGGCTGGAGGTGGGTCTGCCTTGGAGCCAGGGGAGCTTCATGAAGCTTCTCACAGAGGCCATTACTGTAGGCCTTTCTCTCACTACCAAAAATTGCCCCGCCCAAACACAATGGTTTAAATTATATTTGTTTTTCCTAAGGGCACTGTATACTTTTAAAAATTATTTTTATTATTCTCCATCCTCCCTCCCTACCCCAAGGAGGGAGATTAGGAAAGAGAAAGAAAGTGGTCCTTAGTGGCACACAGCTACCCAGTGCCATTATTGAGTAGAAAAATCATTATCTCATGTTCAATGAGATTTATTAGTATAAAGATATTTTTACAGCATGATCTTAAGTTTATCAAGTTTAGGCAGCCTTGAAATAACTGTATTAGAAGTCTTAGCAATGTAGTCACAGTTCAAATAGAGGAAACATGGCTGTTTACAATATCAAGGTGAGTAGCATGTACTTTGATTTTTCTTTTTTTTTTTTTTTTTCCCCTACTTTAAAAAAAAAAAAACTTCAGAAAGTTAGCAGTGAAGCATATCTATTATAGAACAAGTTGATGGGTTGCGAAGATTTGTCTTTAGAAAGGCAGAAGTTATCTGGCAAGGTTGGAAAAGCAACATGAGACCATTTATAATAATTATTAAACTGTTCAATTTGCATATGTGTAAATATTAGCATGTAATCAAAAAACCAAACCCACTGCAACAAACAAACCACCAAAAGAAAAATGCGCTAAATTTTTATATCCTCTCTGCCTTAACTTCACGTTTCACCCTCCTCTGCTCATTGTAGCCTCCCTCAGCCTTTGCAATGATAACTTCTTCAGGGTCTGCTTTGCTTCCTTCTTTTATGTCAGATTTGTCAGTCTGTCATTTGCACTTGTCTGACAACTTCAGATAGCTGCAGGCTTTCCCTTCCTTCCTATTTGCAAAATACAGAATGTTTACATTAGATAATATACCTGTTCTCCCAAATCTCATTCTGATAAACTTGCTTTTCCCATGCACACGATAAATGGAAAAAATGCAATTCCTGTGAAAATCCTTCTTCTAAGTCTTGATGGAAGAATTTTCTCTTCCTTTTTTTTCTTGGATCAAAACTCCTTAGAGAAGTAGTGGTCTTTCAGTGTCATATGGTATGGATGTAAGAAAATAACAAACAGAGCCCCACAGGAGGGGCTTCCCCCTTGCTTACCTTGGCCCATATCTGATCAATACGTCCTGTACAAGCAGCTTCTGGAGCTTTCCTGCTCTACTTCTGTTGACTCAAGGGATAGCTAGTGCCTTTCACTTTTTTAAAAGTCTAGGTGCAAAGTTGCCTGTTTGCAGTGTTTCCTGTGGGGGTGGAGCTTGAATAGCCGCCTATGCTCCTGAGCCTTTATCTGACCAACAGGGCTTGAGGATTCATTTTTCATTCATTTTTTGCTCTCTCCGTCCCTATATCATGATGTCATTTTTTTGCAACTTAACTCTGAAGCTTCGACAATATTTATCCCTAACAGTCTGTCCACTTGTTAGGAGTTTCTTGATGTATTTAAATTTATAAGAATTTCAGCATGTAATTGCTTGTCTTTCTGTTGCAATGACAGAATTATAAGAATAGCATAACTCCTTCTTGCACTACATTGTTTTTAATTTGGAATATTTCATGAGCAATGTTTACAGTGACTTTTTCTTTAATTCAGTGAGTTAATTGTTTTCCTGGAGCTGCTTTTTTTTTTTTTTTTTTCCTCCTGCTTCATTGTAGTAATTGCGAAACAATGAACAAGCTGTTGCTTCTGCCTCAAATTTAATCAGGCCAAATTTTAAGAACAAATTTTGCATTTATCACGTAATTACTGTTTAACGACATTAAATGGACAAGCACTCCATGTCATATTTGCATGACACATTACAGAGATTATAGGTACATTTGTGACTTGTGATGAAATAGCTACCACTGTTTTCAGCTGATACACTACTATTTTTTTGATATATCTCTGAACATGCAACTGGCAATGCCAATTTGTGCACAAAAATCTTTCATTTAATTTCAAGGAGAGAGTGATTTTTGATTATGCTTGGCAGGTGGCTCCACTTTCTGTTAAGAAAGAGAGAGACTAATTCTGTTACTTTTATGAAATTACCTCTAAAATTTTATGTACTCAGTGCACAATCTTAAGGATGCCTCTGAGAGATACTCATTATGCTGGACCAGCCACAGCCTATATGCCTTCTGAAATGCACAGTTTTATTTGGCTGGACTCAGCATTCAGCAGCCCAAATTGTTCTATTTTCAGATTTTGATCATGTTTGGAAATTCTATAATTGGAACTTGCTCAACATATTTTATATACAAACATATTTTATTCTTATTTCTTATAAAAGGTGTTATTAGAAGAAACAGTTTTTAACTGGGTATAATTCAGACTGCTGCTTTGAATCTCAGTTCATTAATATTTAATCTTAAGAGGGATCATAGTTTTATCACATGCAAAGTCTAGTTGAGATTTTAAAATGATACGACTTTAATTCTTAAATTTAAAATTTCTTATAACTTGGTTTTAAAATGTTAAATCCAAACTTTAGAGGTTTCAGATGTTAAGCTATGCTCTCTTACCCATACTTTTAAATTCTGTTAAATGACACACAATTTTCAGAGTAAATTTGCTTTCAGATTTCAGCATATCCTTGGATACACAGCAAACTGTTTCATTTGATAGAAAGATTAGTTACTGTTGGAAGGGGGGAAAAAGTCAATTATTATTATTATTAATATCTGCCAACGCTTATTTGGTCATGTGTTTCACCCTTTTTTGTGTGACAACAATAGTGTGCTGGATATCATTGTCCTATAGGTCAACGGCATACTTTTCTTTTTTGGTATTTGCTGGTATGATAGTATAGTCATAAACAGCATGTTCCAAAAACCAGATGTGGTCCATTTATTCTGGAAGACAGGAGGGCAAGGAGAACAAGTTGCGACTGTTGCATCAGCTTGTGGTGTTTATTACCGGCTCTGGATAGATCGCCTTGCAGGCCTCTCATGTGCTTTGTTTGTAAAACAGGTGAATGATCCATACTGGATCTTTGGATTAAAGATTATGGGTGAAGGTTGAGAATGAGGGTTAAATTAATGAGAAATATTAACACTAGTCTGAACTAGTCAAGCAGAGTGCATCTGACCCAGGCAACTTCCTGTAAGCCAAGCAGTATTTGCAGAGCTTGTATAGTGGCTGTAACGTAAAGATGGCACAGGTGGATAGCAAGAGAAGATTCTTTTGGACTTCAGAAAGTGAAAGCTCTAAGCCATTTTAGTAATTCGGTTCATACACACAAATAAGCTATATTAGAATAATCTTTTGCAAATGGGTTCAGTATATAACTCATGGCATCCTTTTCCAGGAATACTAAGATTTCTTCCCTCACTCCAGTAACTGTGTTAAAGAAATGAATATACAGGAGGAAGAGTTCAGTACTGAACAGTGAAGGACATATTTTGTAATACAGTAATTCCCCTCAGTATTACTTTCTCTCCTTCTTGCACTGCAAGTGCAGTGACACTTGAATTCTATTAAATGTCACCTATTATTAACTGCACCTTTGTCCAAGATGGGAAATCAGTCCCCAGAATAGCCTATCTGCTCCTTTATTCTTTCTGAGCACAGCTCTTCCTTACATACCCCTAAAGCACCATGCTACAACCGTATGGCTGTGACTCACTGGGGACTGCCTCAGTACCCTGAGAAGTTTGGGCTATTCTGTCTCCTCTCGCATTCCCTCATTGGATAATTAAGCAAGGAATTTAATCAGCAAAACCCACTTCTGCTATCTTAGATAGAGGAAGTGGTTTTCTACAGCTATGCTATATCTGTGAACCACACTAGGGAGAGACCTGGGTCTCTAGAACAGTGGTATGGACTGACTCACATCAGCACTCCAGGACTAGAACACCCTGGTGTAGATTGGTCAACTCCATATGGAGAAGCATTTGGCTGACATCTCTTCTGGGTTGTATATGTTGTCCAAAACATACTTCTTATTTTCACAATGCCCGAAATAGCAGGGACGTTGTGAATAGAAGCCTGCAGCCTATTCCAGAAGGGCGGCTGGCAGTGACATAGTAGCGACATGTACTAATGTGTGAACTTCAAAAATGACCATAGAACCATTACACAGGAATAAGCCAAACTGACAGCACGCAGACTGGGATGAACCTATGCTAGGCTCCCTGGACAGCTCCCACATAGTCACACACAACCTGTTATTTATAGCTTATTATATTTAAATGTATTTTCCTACCTCTGCCACTTATGCATATACCTCTTCTATTGGAATGGAATAAAGACATTATTTGGAAGTTTTAACTGCCAGCTACTGCTGCATACTTGTCAGCAAATAATACCTCTTTGCAGGCTCCCATCACTATTTCGCTCTGCTCATTTCTTCTGAGAATCCAACATGTCCCATTCTGTGGGCAAGTGCTCTTAATTCTAACACACAAACAAGATGCTTGCAGGTGTGACTCACCTTAGTTGTAATGACATTGAAGCTTAAAAATGACATACAGAAGCAGAGATTGTTATTCTGAGTGTGAGCCTGAAAGAAATTGCTGATTCCTTAGTAGCAGTAGTGTGCTGCAGAATATCAAAACCCTTAAAAAAATCACGGTATCAAATTTATAGGATCTTTTTAGGTGCTTTTCCCTTTTCTTTACATACCACCTTTGGATTCTTTTAAAGGAGATCAATTAGAGATTGGCCCGTAGATGCATAAAAACTTTCTGGGGAAAAAAGTGTGTATTTACAGGATGTGTGTGTTGAGGGGGCAGGGGGGAGAAGAAGAAAGAGAAAGAGAGAGAGAGAGAGAGAGAAAACAGGTACACGCACACACACCTGCATGCAGACCCTCATGGTTTTTTACATTAAAATTGTGTGAGAAACTGTGAGGTGCATCCCTGGGCACTTTTGACATTTTCAACTGAACTTGGGCTTGGATATTTCTTGGGCCCTGGGTATTTCACAAGCAAGTGCAGGCTGTGATCAGCAATTACCAATTTGTTCGTTACATGCTGCTATTGCTTCTTGCTTTTTGTGCAATTAGAAAATTGTGGTTAAGAAGGGGAGACCAGTGTGTGAAACTTAAAGAAGTTTTTAGGGATCACCATGCTAAAATGTCTTGGCTAAGTTATTGGCAAATCATTGCTTAAGAGGAAGTGTTACAATGCAGAAACAATTGGTTTGTGGTTTTTTTCCCCGATTGCTGTAGATGAAGGTTTTTACTGTCCATTTTACCACATAGTTCTTTTGTTAAAAAGAAGGATTTTTTTGAACTCAGTTAAGTCTTTCAGCTTGACCTATCAAATTGTGTTTTGCCAATTATTTAAGGTCTGCTTGTTGGAGGCAATCAATAGCCTTATGCCCATCGTATACATCTGATTCCCTCCCAGCCTATGTTCTGCTCTTAAACAGGTAAACATTTAAATGGTATTAAACATGGCAGATGCATTGAGACAGTCATTAACTTCGCACCATCAGGCCAGGCAATCAGCAGATGCTGTTGAGGGATGCTAGCGCAAGTAGATCAGATCAATAACATGAATTATTTCAAATAATAGTATATGGATGAACAATTGTGTCCTAAGAGTTCATGCAATCAGTTCTTCTAAAGCTGAGAGAATGGGGTAGCCGTGCCTCTTTTAACCTTCATGAAGGGAAAGCAGTGACTGTCATTTCTGCGCTCAAGTCTCTGCTCTGTGGATGGTAGTTTTTCATTAGTTTCCTGAGCTTTGCAAGCCTATGTCACATAAAGGCAGCACAGCATGAGCTCTATGCCTGGAGGAGGCAAAGTGGCATCATCTGTACTAAGACCTCATGATAGATACATTTTTACAGAGGTCCCAGTAAGTCAAGCCTAAGCTAGAACGTGGCCAACCTTGCTAAAGTATATTGATTTAACATCTTTCCTCCTAAGACGTCACTGCTGGACATCTGCTTACTTTGTCTGTATTTTAAAGTGCCTTTGCCTTTCATGCTAGTTTTAACAAATAGTTAAAATGGCTTTGCACTTTGCTGACTCTGAATCTACAGGAAGGAATCTAGCCTGTAGTCTGTTCTTGGCACAAATATTCCCAATAACACAAGATTCATTCATATCTGAACTACTCTCTGATTCATTAAGTTTCATGTTAAAAGATAGTTTGCTATAACTTCTACTATATTTGTGGTTTTATAATATTTAACTCCAGTATGGTAATGGATGGATTATCTTCTTTTCCTTGTTTGTGTCTTTTGGAAAGTTCAGGAAAGAAAAATGCTGAAACAACCTATTCATAATCTCAAAAATGTAGTGTACTCCAACAATTCAGCACCCTTTAACCCTCTAGAGAAAACTAACATATGATACATTATTCAGTTGCCCATTCCTTATGCACAAAGAGACTTTTCTTCTTTTTCCCTTTTTTTTTTTTTTTTTTTTTTTTACTCCCCAGCCATGCTTCCTTGCTCCTCTGTGCCTTGGACTTTGTATTTCTGTGAGCAACTGTAGGCCTATATGATAAGACTTCAAGCTCTGGTTGTGTGGCAGCATTTATAGAGAAAACTTGAGGCCTCTCCTTATGTTCAAACCAATTATAATTCACATTAGGTGGGTGAGGCAGGTAAGTCATACCAGTGGGCATGTAAACTTCCTAGTGACCATATATTAGCTCATGGGTTTTAACACATTGCACTTATGCAATTCAGGCTATTTATCCAGAGGGTTGACTGAGATGCTTAGAAAAGTAGAGCATTTAATTGCATACCTGGAATGCAGAATTTCACATACAATGATGTGTCACTCAGGAAGGGATATTTTTTGAGTCAGTATGAATTATTATATTTTCCCAGTATGATCCACAGATGAGTATCCATGCAATGAAAGTATATAGTCATAATAAAATAGATAGGGTTCCCACCCTGTGAGTGTACTCAAGTCTGGAAAAAGACCCAAAACTTTTCATTTACCTCATCAGTCCTCATTTGGGGGATCACCACAGTAATGCCTTTGTTTCAGCCCCTCCTTAGAGTCTCTGTGAATTATACTAATGCTATGTGCATGTAAGGTAAGCTACTATTAACTTCACATGCTGAATAGCTCTGAGGAGTGGATCTCAAGTGGTAACTGTCCCTGCACAAAGAGAAACTTCATCCTCATAAAATAAAATGCTCATTTTGCACTAGGTACAAATTATGACTATAATTTGTGCTTCTAGCTACTCATCTAGTTTCTGACTATAAAGACACAACAATAAATGTTAAAATACTTTGATCTGCACATAGGGGATGTTTTATAGATAAAAGGAAAATGAATTTGTTAGCATTGCCTCACAATTTTTTTTTTAATTTTTCAGGATAATTCTTCATTTTTTGTATCAGCCCTCTAGCAATTTGATCATGGAGATCTCTCTTCCTGCCCACCCCACCCCCTCACCCCCCTTATACAGGAACTTCCATTTCCTTACACTTAGATAAACTTCTTAGCATCTAGAAGATGATTATCAACTAGTACGGAGTTGCCAAGAAGTCAGTCAAGCCCATCTATTTTTTTTTCCTTGCAGATTAATACACCAGAGAAGTAAAGAGTGGCAGCTATCATGTGTATTGACTTTGATTTGCAACAAAGATCCCACACGGTATTTTCATAAACACACTTTGGAAACACTGATTACACAAGATTTCTATTAGTTAACTGCTTCACATTTGTAAAAAAAAACATGTGCTGTATTGCTTCAATGGATCATTGTCAAACTGGAAGGGCATAGTGACTGAAGTGCCATTAAAAGCTGCCTTGGAGCTTTGGCATTCATTAAATATGCTCTTTCTGTCATTAGTAAGACTTCAGATGAAGTACTGTTTTAGCCCTGGGCTAACCTCAGCTAGATAATGTCACTAAGCAGAGAATGGAGAGCTTAACAAAATTAGGATCAAGTTGGATAAGTCTAAAATAGACGCAACTGCAGAGATATGATGATGATTTTTGAAAAAGGTGAAAAGTGGTTATAGAAAGAGGAGGCCAGTTGAGGAGTCATGGTCTTAAAAACTTTAGTCTTTGACTAAAGACACTGAAGTGAAGCATAAAATAAAAATGTTGGCAGTGAAAAAAAGTACTCAGCTAGACCCTCTAGGTAGGTTGTAAAAATGTTAATCTTTTTTTCCATGGAGATTAAGAATGGACTGAAGGGACATTTGTCAATGGCAATATATATGTATGTAGTTGAGATGTCCTTGGGGAATTTATTTTGTTGTCAAAGCTGTGACAGTGACACTTTTTCCCCCTGGTGCGTACTCTTGGTACTTGATGCTGAACTGTATAATGTAGAGAGGGCCTTAGCATGGAAACTAAGTATTCTGCATCCAGTGTTGGTTTAGTCTCACTTGCCTTGCTATTGCATTATTGCTGTGACTGACTTACCCACAGTGAATAAACTTTGCACTGTGTCCTATGGTGAAGGGTTACAAAGTTCCTGACTAATATGACACACAAGCCTGCAGACTTCTTGCAAGTCATATTCATCTTAAGAACTGCTCATTTCAAAGAAGTAATAGAATGCTTTGCACAGAAACAGAGGAATGTTAGCACTGTATCTGTCCAGTATTGCATCAGATGAGATGCTTCTGCCAGTATAAGCCAGGTCACAAGAATCACCAGGAAGCCCCACAGCAGTCTTTCTTAATTATCTTGTGAAGGGAAAATCTGTCCAACCTTCAGTCACCTAGATGCTTGTTCCTTGAAAGAAGGAATTTATGTAAGTGACCTGAAAATAACCACATCTTTTTCTTGTGCAGAGAAAAGCTGCCTCCTTTTGAGAATCCAATAAAATTCATTGGGTTTTTTGTACCTTAGAGCAATGAGTTTTGCACATTAATTACAAGTTGTGTAAATAATGTTCTAAATATTTCCTATCTTCATTTAAGATCCACATTGCCAAGGTTAAAAGGTACCCATAGTTTTGCTTCACTTTATTGTTCAGCGCTTTGTATTCCTTTATAATACCATGTCTTACAATATAATATAATAATCTAAATTACATAATTTCAGACTTTTTAGTCTCTTTTTATGCTGATATCTTATTTGAATGTCACGCATATCTGAAAATTGTTCAATTTCTTCTGTATACTTTTTGATATAAAAGAAAAAGAACATGATGCAGCAGGGAGAATACACTATCAATAAAATGGTGACAATGATTTTTAGCATTTCCTCATCTATTTTTTATTAATGCAATTTTTGTTTGTTAGTTAAGCATTTGTGCAGCTCAGCCCACAAGACTGTATTTGCTCGTCCTATACAAAGGAATGGTGTTGTAATGAGATATAAAATAACAAGACCCTGGACTTGTTTAGCTGTGTAGGTGAATAAAATTTGGCATATTGTAAATCTTGCAAAGAGAGGCTGCAAAACAATCTGATAGGTGGAATCCATAATAAGAAAGGATAGGATTGGAGTGTTTGAAATGAACTTGCAAGGGACTTGTAAACAGCATGCTCAGTGAGCTGATAACTGCAAGGAAAATACTGCAATAGATGGAAAAGCAAGCGGAATCAGTTGCTTGAGATGGAAGAGAATACTATTATTAGAGAGAAACCAAACAAGTGTGAAAGATGAAGGAGCAGAATTGAGGAGATCAGGAATTGGGATGGAGCACAGCAGGAAGACGAAAAATTAATATATTTGAGACAAAAGACGAAGAGAGAAATTAAAGCAGAAAGTTAGGCAGAAGTACAGCTAAGGGGAATAGGAAAACCACACATTTTGATATTTGTTTCATGGAAGAAATATTCCCCTACAAGAGAAAAAAAGATTACAGAAATGAAGGAAACAAAGGGTGAGTCAATGATGCAGAAAACTGAACAAGAATGATGGTTTAGTATTCATTAAACTGCAAGAATAGTAGAAATGAGGAAGAGGAGAATGAAGCTTGAAGAAATACCATCAGGAAGGAGGTAATGGGGGAATCCCTAGCCTCGGGATGATTGCCAGTATGAGAGACAGAGAAAAAATCTGGGACAAAGGAAATGGGAGCTTTAAGAGACTCAAAGACCAAATCAAGTAAGAAAAATGAGGAGATGGTCAGTAAAAAAGTACATTATTAGCATATATATAAATACCATATTTCAATTCCTGTACTGAAATCCAACATGGTCTCTAAAATAGAATTAGTAAGACCTAGTGTAAGAAATCTCATCTGCCTGTAGCTTTTCCATGTTTTCCAGTTGCCTCTGCTGGCCTAATAAGTGACTGTTTCACCCTGCAAGTCTTGTTTGTTGTATAACCTTGGACCATTATGGCTACAGCAACAGTACCACTAGAATAGCATTGGTATTTTGGCAATACTGAAATTGTCCTAAGAATTTAAAGCAGTACTTCCCCTGGAACAAAGTGCTTGCATCTCTGTCCACAAATCCCATGACTCATACACAGACATTTTCTCCTTTTAGCAGGAAATCATGCAGTGCTATACATTGTGGCTGTGCATAACTAGGATGTTTTAGGTAACACTCCACAATTTGCCAGCTCCTTTGGCAGTGGACCGGTGAGAGCTGGACTTCTGGTCCAGCTCTAACAGTCATCAAAGTAGGATAAGAGGCTGCTAGGGAGTCAGCAATATGCCCCCTTTTTTTTTTTTTTTTTGTGTGAGAGTGCTGGAACATCCCAACAGTTGTCAACTGCTGCCAAGCAGGATACACCTTGCTGTCAGGGCTGGCAACTACTGCAGGAGTAGGGGATGCCTCTCCCAGAAGCAGTGGTTACCCATCCACACCTCCTGTCACACTGGCAGTCCCTTTTCTCCTAGACACTCCTCACAGCTCTACCATTCATCTCTGTTCCTTTTCTTTTTCTGTTTTCTTGCAGCGGAGGCAATCAGACAGCCGCTTAGGGGTTTGGAAGGACTCTAACTAGATAGGAGTAAATTTTATATTCCATAGTGGATAATTGCGTCTGACACTGTCTCTGAAAGAGAATTCTTTGGAACCTATGAGTGCCAAGGAACAGGTCATGCCCACAGTATACTGGGTTACAGACACTGTATCATGGTTTTGAGACAGTCAGTGGCATAATATTAACCTAAACTAGCCAAATCTGTTCTGCAGAATCTAGCACTGTACACATGTGCTGCCTCTGTCGCTCACTACCACCAGACTTTTCTCAGTTTCAGCTCAGTCTGAAGACATTTCTGGCCACCAGTGTGGCATCTTGCTTAGTGTTGAGGCCATCCTGTGCATGTTTCAAGGTCCTCCAGCAATAAAGCATCTGGTCAGTTTGGAATGCATGACTATGGCTAAATTAGAGTATAATCCATGTAATTCCCAAACTAGACTAGAATCTATGAGTCTGACTGGAGTAAAGAGACTGAACAAAATTTGGTGAGAGATCAGTGAGCAAGAAACACAACAATCAAACCAAGGGGTTTCCTGGGGATTATCTCCAAGGCAATAGATCAGCCTATATTTGCATTTAAGAGAGTTAAATGAATCTCATTGCAGATTTAAAGCAGCATTAAAACATTAAAGAAGCTGCCATGTTTGTTTCTTTTTATGGATGAGGCAAATTAAACTTCTCTAGTTGTACAAGAAGGGAAGTGCTTTCCATTCTAAGAGAATGGAGGGTGCTGTCATTTGTAAGTATGAGATAGATTTAACAACAGAAACAGTATTTTGAACAGAGTTTACTTTTGAAAGTCAGAAGCCACTTTTAACTGCGAAACAGGAGAAGGGACATGGGTAAGTAACATGTTCTTATTTGCAGATATTATGGCTTTCATACTATCCATTTTGTGTCCCTTTCATAGCAAGAACATCCATAACACTATCAGCTTACCCTGAACTCCTTTTTTTTTTTTTTTTTTTTTTTAAAAAAAAAAAAAAAGAAAGCTACTATCTGATAGAATAGTATCCCTATTTTATAGCTGGGGAAACCAGCAAGATGTGTGCCACGACTCAACTCTGCAAGTAATCTGATATCCTAAATCCCATTCCAGTTTATTACTGTCAGCCCTTTTGTCCAATTTAATCACATCTATTATGATAAAAATATTGGAACAATGTTTCCCTTTGGAATTTTTTTTAGCAAATAACCCTATAATAAATGATACTGCAGTAATTTATCCTTTGTGTTTAGCAGAATAACCACTGGCATGACTCAGTGGCTACACAGGGAACAAACAGGTCACTGGTACCAAATATTCCACATTTTTTAAACTATTGCTGTTGGTATTAACAATAACAACATTGACTATTGCACATGATTCTGCAAATGATTCTGGCTTTTTTCTTTCCATTCAATTTACAATACTCAACAGCAGTCTGAGAAGCCATGAAATCTGCGGGCTTTTTAACCTGCAATTTATGTTTTGCATCTGAAATCTGGTTTCTAAGCCTCTCGTATTCAGGTAAATAGAAATATTAATTTTCTTGGCCCTCTTGTCTCTTCAAGTTGCTCATATTAGCACAGTTGTGCACGTGTCACTGTACAAAAACTGTTTAGGACATTTCCTGTAGTTTCATACTCATGGCTAGTTTTGAGAAACCAACTTGTTTTAACAGTTATTTCTTCTTTGTGAACTGTGAAATAAGAAGTTACTGGTGTAATAGCAGAAATTATAAGTGCACCAAGTCTCTTCCTTTGGGCAAAAGGGGAAAAAAGTATTGCCTCAAAAAGGCAAGCTATTTCATACTTGCTGTGTCCTTGCTTTCCTAAATATCATGCTCTCTTCTTTGATGTTCTTCTATAAGCACACACTATTAGGTTTTATTGCAATTTTAAAATAATCAACTGGGAGTGGCTACTGATGTAAAATGAATATAGTAAAGCTAGATGTGAGACTGTATAGAAGGAGAAGGTGATTTTATTTTAAACAAAACTGATTTCAATTGCTCACACTCATTCTCCTCTAGATTTAACTCAGCCTTTCATACTTGTTTTCCATACCTGCATTTTAACAAGGACTAACATGTGTATAGCTGGCTAGTCCAACCAGGATTATTTGTGGTGAAACAGAGGACAAAGGATGCCAGATTTGGAGTCATCATCATGTTTCCTGGGTTCTTTTTGCTGGTGACCACATGCTCATTTTGGAAGTGCCTTTTGTACCCTTCAGGGACCCAGGTCTATGAGTCACTAAGCAATGTTGTTGACTGCCTGTCCTTTTGTCTCCTGTTTTGTGAGTAGTCTATGTTCAATTTTAGGCTGTCCTTTGTTTTCCTAGTCTGTGTGTTTCAAGACTCTTAACTGTGATCTCTATGACCTACTGGTGCTGTCAAATCACACCATTATTTTGTCCCTTCTTTTCTCAGCATTTCTTCTGGTGCTTTCATACATATGTTTCTGTGTGTAATTTATTCTTTTCAACCTTAATGTTTCTACTACAAATCTCTGCATTATGGAGGTACATCAGGTCACACAAATTAGCTAGATGAGGGAAGTATAGTGTCTCAAACAGGTGATGAGCTATAGAAAGGATCCTAGGCTAAGTACTGTACCTGTCACACTGGACATTTGGAGGGACTTTTGCACTGGTCATTCTGACAGAATAGTATTAATTACCAATGAAAGTCCATCAGTGTAAACTAGCTCACTTAGTTGTTAAGGTATGAATGTGTCCTGGTTTTGCCGGGATAGAATTGTAGGCCAGCCATGGTATGCAACCCATTAGCAGTTTTGAGTCAGCCAGGTGCTTGAGCTAGGAGGGGCAAAAACCAGGGCAGCTGACCAGAGCTGGCTAACAGGTGTATCCCATACTATAAACATAATGCTCATTATAAAAGGGGAAGTTCAGGGAGGATAGGGCTTCTCCTCTTCAGGGTTGTCATCCCCAGAGGGGGTTGCTTATCATTCTGCTCCTAAGGACTGTTTTTTCCATTTGTTGTGACTGCTGTACATTCACTAGACTAAGTATAACTTTGTATACTTTTTTTTCATTAAATCTGTTTTCATTTCAACCCATGGGCCTCCTCTCCTTTTCTGGATTCCCTTTCTCAGCTGGGGAGGGGTCATCAGGTGATAGAACAACTGTTATAGTTTAGCCCTGGATATGGGCTAAATATAGACAAAAGCATACTTGTTTTTTTTGTCGGCTTTTTAGTTGCCAAACTCAATCCTATGAACCCTTTTGGAAGGAGAATAGTGAGATGAACCTTCTAGAATGACTGTACATGCATCAGTGCTCTTTCATATACTATTGCTCCATTGAGCATTACCCAATGATGAAAACAATGCTAAACAGACTTTTGTAAGAGGAGTTCCTGAATTTAGGTACTGGTAGATTTTTTTTGAGAGGGTCTACGCTGTTCTTTCACCTACAGATCTAGTTTTGGTTAAATAATGGCCTACGATTCCTGGAAGCTCATTAAATGTCATCCAACTTGTAAGTAGTTAAAGATTGAGAGAACTAGAGGTTAAGCATGTTTGTATGAGGTTTTGAGAGAGGATACTGAATAGCAGAATAATAGTGAATCAGAATAAAAACAATGTTTTATGGAAGATGTTGTGGGTGAGTATAAGATGATGCTCCTACCTGTCTAATAATCAAAAGTTAACTGCTGTATTTAATTTCCAAAATTTTAACCTGGTAGTGCATGATGGTGAGTGATGTATTAGGGCTTTTCCTTTGAGGAAAACAAAACAAGACAGTAGAAAACCACCACCATGACAAAAGAAAAAAGAACAGGGATATATTTAACAGCATCTCAGTTAAAATTAAATGTAAAGTTTATTTGTTTGTTATAGAGACAGAGCCAATGACAGCAAATGTTAAAAGGTGACAGGAAACGTTAAAAGCTAGCAGGCAGAAGATCCATTAAGGGTTTAGCAGACCCGTTATATCACCAGAAGTTCCTACAGAAGGAGGTGTTCCAGCCTGGTTAACTAAGATAACTATTGATAACAATTGTTCATTATTTCTGTCTCCCACTTGCACCCTGTTGCTCTTGTTAACTGTATCTTGCTTAGCTTTTCTTCGGATAGTTCAGTTTGTAATCTTCCATGCATATGTTAAAACAGAAAGATACCATGCTTAGTTTTTGGATTGCCATAGCTGAAGTTGAAGACACCAGACAAATATAAACAAACAAAAGTAATAAAATCAAATAGATCCAATTGAAAGCCACCTCCATCTCCAAGAGAAACAGAGTTTCTCCTGGTGATTAGAAGAATAGCTCAGCAACATGTACTGCAAAGTCTTTATATGTAACACTAAGTATGATATATATAGATACATTTGTGTGTGATGAAGCTTTATCTTTTAAAAGCTACAAGACAGCAATTTGTTATGCTAGGTAGATAGCAGACAGATAGAAAAAAGATTAAAGCTTTATGTGAAAATAAAAGCTGCTTCTTCTCAACCCCAATTTAAAGCAGCTTTAGGAAAATTTAATTTTTCACAGCAGTGCAAGGTAACTTTACTGGTATCAGCAGACCGCAATGCAAATTACTAAAAAAGGACTGGAATGGAGCTGGGACAAGGAATATGCTGTGACTTTCACTGAATTTTAATAAGCAGTTGTAAAAACTCCCACCTTAAAATTCCAGAGATGAGGAAAGCCTTTTACAATCAGGTTTTTCCCATTCACCGATACTCTGGGAGTGGTGAGGTACTCATCCTATTCTGGCCCTAAAAAAGGGTGAATGGGGGGTGTATTTGTGGCTTGTATATTTTCATTTAACTTGCTTATGCATATTAGATTTGCCTATCTGCTTATATACTAAATCTTTTCATGTTTCTCTGCAGAATGTTGATTTTTGTTTCCTTTATTTTTCTGTAGAGTGATGTATTTAACTCAGTCAGCCTTTCCATTGAGAACTGTTGAATGACAAACTTGTAATGCCATAACAAAGAGTCTGAGTTGAGACTGAGAAGTTGAGACAAGCAGAAGAATATTCCTTAGGAATAGTCACTAGCCTTCCTTGACCAATAGGCACTGGTGAGTACAGCTGATTTTGTCTGTCTTGAACAAGTTTATTGCAGTTGCAGAAAATTTTAGTCTGCCTTTAACAGTAATAGTATATATGCATTTATAAATTTCATTAACCCCAGAATATTAGGGAATGACTGCACACTGCCACCAAGAACTACAGACTAATATCTGCAGACATTTACAAGCTATCACAAGGCAAGAGCAGTCAGGAGAATGCAGACATACCTGCACAAAAGCCCTTGGAGCTTTGAGCTGTAACTCAAGACTTCCACCAAGACCCAAACTTATCCAGCCCAGCCCCAAAGCTTCCAACTGTCCCCACACACTATCCAAACTGTGCCCCAAAGCTCCCATCAACCCTAAAACACACCAAAGCCTGACTCAGGGTTCCCAAAGCTGCCAGTGGCCGCCCAACAGTCCCCGAGCCTTATCCTAAAACTCCCACTAACCCTCGATCACCCTAGACCCTGCCTCAGGGCTGGCACCTGCGGGTGATGGATGGGATAGCCAGGGTCACCCCGAGACACACCAAAGGCCAGGCCAGGAAGTGGGGACACCTCGCAGTTCCCCTCAGCCTGGCCCGAACGCCCTCTCCCCACCCCGTCCCTCAGTCGCAAATCGGTAACCGGTTCCGCGCCGGACAACGGAAAAGTTCTCATCAGGTCACTTCCTGAGGTCTCGTGCAGGCGCAGTGCGGCCGCCCGTACTCCGCGGCTGCCGCCGCCAGGTTCTGCATGTGACCGGCACGCGCAGATGGGCACGGCCGCCCGCCGGGCCTCCTCTGCCCTCTCTTGAGCGCTCTGTAGTACTGCAGCCAGTGGCGGAGCGCATGCGCACTGCAGCCGCGGCGATACCTGCTTCCCCACGGTGATT
>NW_010314148.1:89126-96299 GCF_000700745.2 Antrostomus carolinensis
CACGTTGATTTTAAGCCAGTAGTGCAGACAATTGGCGCAAGTGCAGACAGACGCGCACTGCCTCCTCTAGTACTTACTGGTGCCCTGTCGCAAGAATAACCGAAGGAGGGTAAGGCAGGAGATGCAGTACGTGCTGCAGATGCTGTCTGGGGTCTGCGTTGTTCCTTTGCCCTCCTGTGCCGTTGCTGCATTCACAGCCAGTATGTACGTGGTGCCCAGGAGCAGCATGATGCTGAGGTGGAGCAGGTTCCTCCTCCTGGCAGCAGGTGAGGGCCAGGCCAGCTGCTGCCGAGGGCCCAGGGGTCCCTGCGAGGTAAGTGTGGCCCTTCAGGTGCCTGCAGGTAATGTGGGTGGGGAGGTCTCCTTCCTGGTGGGGCTATCGCTACCTGGAGGCAGAGGTGGAGGGCTCTGGCTGATCTCTACTCTTTACTGGGAGTACAGGGCATGGCCTGTCTAGAGGGTGGATTTGACTTTCCTTTTTACTTGTATCATCATTAGGGCCCTGGTTCCTCCCCAGCACCAGATGGTGTGTGCACTCACCCCTGTGGACACAGACAGCCTGGAAGTACAGGGAGGCAGGCAGGCCGGCTGGCTCTGGAGCAGGAGTTTGGCACGGCATCCCAGGGAGGGCACCTCCTCTTGTGGCAAGCATGCCCTGAAGTGCTGAAAAGTCACAAAAAGGTTTAAGAGCAATGGGCTGAATAGATTTAAGGTCAGTTTTCAGTCAGGCAGGGTAAGTGCAGCCATAAATTAATTACTTGAGAATTGTAATTGGAGAAGCAAACCAGACATTACAGGCAGCCCGAACCCTATCCCACCCCCCAGGCACAGGCTGTGGCAGCAAATTAACCAGGGCAACCAACCAACTAATTGAAAACCACAACAAGCATCCCCAAGCCCTGCTCAGTCCATACAGCTGGCCCAAAGTTACTGGGCTCCCTAGGCCTGCATGTGGCACTGAGTCACTCATTGCCTCTGACTTTGCCCCAGGCAACCAGCAGCACCAGGACAAGCATGTGTAGCAGTGGTATGCATGAAGCACCCTTCTGGAATGGCACCCCCATTCTGACATCATGCCAGCACATCCCTTCTTTGACTAAGGGCACAACAGAGCCCCCACCTCCCAAACCAGTTCCTTGCAAGACCCTAAAGCACCTGTGTATTCTGCCCCAAACCTCTACCCAAGCACCCTCACAGACCCCAAAATGCCTCCAGACTGTGTGCCCGCATTATCACCAACTCCAGAACATCCCTGGAAGCCTATCCCAAAGCCCCAGACAGCACCAAAACCACCCTCAAACCTTATGCCAACAGCAGCAATCTAGCCCTTGAATACATTTTATTGTGTTAATACAGATGTCATTAGAATCAATAAGGGGAATCACTGAGTCCCAGCTGGACAGCCCCACAGCCTGCTTGGCACTAGCACTGCTGGAGGTTGATATGGCTCCTTCCAGCTTCATGCTACACAGGGATCCACCTTGTTACCTGTAATGGGACTGCAGCAATCCCATAGACCTGAAACACTCCCAACCCTGCCACAGGTTCCTCCAGATCTTGTCCCAAGGTTTCCACTAACATATCTGCTATCATTAAGAGCATATTGATTTTTATTAATAACATATTAGTTTGTAAAAGGTGTTTGAATAAGTATTAGGTGGGACCTTTCTCTCTTACTTTGCTCAGTAGGCTTTTAGAGGAAAAGGAATTTACAGCATGTTTTGGTGGATAGTGCTGATGGTTGGGCATGTAAATGACTACCAGATTTTTTTTCTTCTTTTTTGCTTAGACCTCTTAATCCTCTCTGTGTGCAGGAGGACCTTTTAATATGGCCAGTCTGGGATAACAGTGCTGTGCACAAAGCTTAAGGAAAACATTGAGATTAAAAAGTTAAAGGGTCAGGAAAAGCAAAGGAGCAAACTAAAGGCTATGGTAACCTCCGCTCATGAAGTGGGAAACAGTGCAGATTTGGGATGTATCCTCAGGAGAAATGTGTTACACCAGCTGATAGCACAATGGATGCTATGAATTACCATCTTTAATTACCAAAAGGGTTGTAAAGGCTGGCTGGACCTGTCTGGCTTTGTGGCACAGAAGATTATGGAGCTTATGTAAGGTATAAAAACCGATCTAAACAAGAAACAGGTCCTAAATAATAGATAAATGTAGCTTTAAGTAGTGCCAAGAGAAGTGGTTTCATCAATCACTCTTAAAGCTTTGGTGAAGTGCTCTGAAAGTCATGGTCTCATTAGTCTTTTTTGTTTGTTTTGCAGGTTTATCCTCCAAAGGAGAACAACTTGAAGAAAAGCAGCTCCATCTAGTGATTCAGTTATTCATTTCAGTCATCTTCTCAGGCAGGCATCCACATACAGGAGCAATCTAGGCAAGGTATGAAAAAGGTAGTGAAGATGAAACAGAGGGAAGCAAATTAAGTTGTTGTTTTTTCATGTACTTAAAGAATGAGAGAATTGTGGGTTAAGCCTGTGTATATGATGGTTTGAGAGAGAATGCTAAACAGCAGAATAATATTGAATCAGAATAAAAATAACATTTATAGAAGATTGTGCAGGTAAATATTAGGAGATGCTCCTAGTTGTCTAATAGTCAAAGCTTAACCACTATACTCGGTGTTTCCAAGTTTACCCTGTGATGTGGGATGGCAAGTGATGTATTAAGACCTTTCCTTTAAGAAAAACAAAAAAGAAAAAGAACAAGGTAAAGAGAAAAAGAACATAAAAATAGGTATGAACATCTAATTTACAATGCAAAGTTTATTGTTTATTATAGCAATGGAATTGATAGTAGCAAATGCTGACAAAAAGAGAAAAACAACAGAGCATGTTTTTTTGAATTACAATGACTGAATTGGATGAAAGGAGGAAACAAAAATGCAATTCAGCAGAATCTTGGTATCACCAAGATCTCATACAGAAGGTGATGTTCCCACCTGGCTAGCTAGGATAACTACTGATACTAGTTGTTTGCTATTTCTGCTTCCTAAAGCCTGCATTGAGGACTAAGTGATCCTTTCCTACTCTGTGGATATCACAAACTGTATCTGGCTTAGCTTTGCTTTGGTTGTTTCCGTGGTTTCTTTTTTTTTTAATCATATTTGCATATGTGAAAATGGAAAGATATTTTATATATATATATAAAACTTTTTAGATTTGATTGCCATGGCTAAAGTTGAAGAGATCTGAAAAATGTAAGCTAGCTGAAGAAGTGGGTTGAACTGAAAGCTGTTTCTATCGCCACAATAAAAGAAACCCTGTTTCTCTCGTTGAGGGAGGATCATTGTTAACTAGTCATCAGGTTACCAGATCACCAACATATAATGCCATGTTATATGTTTGTATATGTAACAAAGAGTATTATACATGCATTTATTTCAGTGTGTGACTTTATGTATCTGTGAAGCATATATTGTAAGAGACTTAATGTTTATTATTTCCAGGAGGATGGTAGTCATGTGACTAGAGCTACAGAAGAGGACATGAGAGAGAGAAGTGTTTGAATTGTGAAATAAAGAGAGAAATTTTGGTAAAACTCAAGTAATGGAACCTCAGGTTTCCTCTCAAACATGAGATATATAAATATCCAAATCCTATACCCAAAGGGAAAAGCCAGGGTAGAGTGGGGCTGAGCAGCAGGAGCAATTGGCCCTTTCCCAAGAGACTGATGAACACTCATCTGTTAATGACTCTGAAGGTGTTGCAGGAGAATGAGGGGTGTATTGGCATTGCATCCAATGGCACACTTACTTCCAGGTGTTATGTGTATTAATTAATAAACAATTGCTTTATTCTTTGTATTCTCAGCTATGGTTCCTGCAGTCTCTTGATAAAGAGATTAAAGGTCCCATGAGATTTGGTTCATGTGATAAATGGGGAGAAAAAGGGTAAGCTTAAAAAAAACCCCCAAAAAACCAACAAAAGAAGTGCACTGGACCATGTGACCATGACTTGAGTCATCAAGTGACCATGACTTGAGTCGTTTGCAAGCCCAAAGTGTCTCAATTTAGGTTGAGAATGCAAAAGCAGAAGCAGAACGCAAAAATTAAAAGGTAATTTTAATTATGATCCATTTTAGGACAGATGTTTTCACCTGGAATTGGGGAGGAAACCATGTTCCCCCGCTAAGGAGTTTCCAAAAGTAAAAAAATAGATAATTTTATTGCATACGGAGAAGAATTTTTTTATGTTTCTCACCCAAAATGGCAGCAGGTCCACCTGGTGTGGGGAAGAGAGTGACCTCTCATCATTTGGGCATCAAATGATTCCTGTCCTTGAAGAAGGCTCATCCCAAAGATGCTTTTGATGAGCATCACCCAAGTGCTCAGATGTGGGGCTCGGTGGTCTCCACCATGGCCCAATATGGGGAGATTGAATTAAAAGTCCACTTCATCCTCAAGCAAAAAGAGGAAAAAACATCTCTTGTGCCAACAGCCTGGACCTGTAGCGTGTTGCTCCTCTTGGTACCCCCACAAGGGTATTAAAGGTCTCTTCTCCTGCAGGTTACAGCCTTGAGATGAAACCAGAGGCACATGTTGCCTGTCAGGTGACGATGACAGTGCTGTTCATCGCTCTGCTCGTCATGGTCGCCACTTTTGCAGGTGAGTATTGAGGTTTTCATCTCATGGGGAATGTCTCTGAGATAGCTGCGGTTGTTACACATGTGCCAGATCCACCTCCATGCTCCCAGGGAAAATGCAGCCCAACCCAAGATGCTGTCCTCTCTAGGAGAGAGACATTTCAATGAGCAGAGAAGCCTTTTTATGGAAGACCAACCCCATCTCCTCTGTGTAGGAGCTGATGTTGTCTAGAAATCCTTAAAAAAACCAAGATGGGTACAGTCACCTGAGGTTTCCAAAAGGAGGTTTTTTTTTTTTTTCAGAGAAGGGGACATTTCTCTGCTGCTTGTCCAAGCAGCAAGAGATGTTGGCATGAGTCCCACCAAGCCAAGAAGTCTGCAGGAATAAGAGAACTTTTTTTTTCTGTCCTTTGCACATTGCTACTTTTGCATTAATGACAGATAGCAATACCTAAGGGTGTGTTTTGGGATAGGGCTATTCTGGAAATCCTCTTAAAACTTCCATCTTTGAAGACCACCACCCTGTTTTCTTCTTTGAAGGTACAGCGCCTACATTCCTTGTCCAACACCAGAAGCTGCGCCATGATTTGAGCTTGTTTTCTCCCTCATGGGAGGAGCTTCAAGCGAGTTGGCTCCTGCTTTCAGGGGAAGGCAGCAAGGTGGCTTTTTGGGTGGATTATTTTCTTTCCTCCCTTAAATAATTTAATATTTTAAAGGCAGGATTATACAAACAAGCCAGGCTGACTACTTTAAAATTTATTTTTTTGTGTGGGTGCATTCAGGGGAAAATCCAGGCTCACCTGTGAGCCCTAAGGAAGGTGTTGACAGTTTCTGGACTGGAAAGTGAGTGAAGATAAGTGATGCCTGGACTATCTGGTGAGGCTCTCCCCTGTGTTTCAGCAGCCCAAAGGGGTCCTTGAGTATTTTTTTTCCCTATCCCTCCGACAGAAACATGTGGGATTGTCTCCATGTCCCAGCACCCTGTAAAGCCTCAAACCCAGTCGGAGTTGCCGACGCAGATCCCGGGCAGATTTGGTGAGTGCCGCCTGCAGCTGCTTCTCATCCCTGCTTTAAATCACGTTATTTTCATAGTGCTGCTCATTTTCATCCTAGATCAAGTCCTAAAGGGACGTTCGTTAATGTGGAATTAACTCTCTCCCCTGTTTCCTAGGGTCCTGACTGAGTTTAGACCGACTGTACAGAGGGAATGACAATGGGGAAGGGAAAAAAGAGAAGGAAGAGCACGGGGTGACCTGCTTAATTACCATCTGGTCGTTAATTAACTGCATCCCCAGAGTTACAGCCCCCCTGGCTCCAAGCAAAGCACTTTATCCTTTAGGTTAAAAAGGAAAAAATTCAAGTCTGGGAGTCACATGTGGTTTCACAGAGGGGTTTGGGATTTTTTTCCCTCCTGCACGAGCTGGGTGAAGCTGAGCATCATTGCATCAGGGCTGAGTTCGAGTGGCTGTTCGTTCCGTAAGCAGCGTGCCCGGAGTCGATGGATTTACTCTCAAGGTGGATGCTCTCTACAAAGTAGGTAACCAAGTGATATTGGTAGCCCAAAACTTACTTGTGTGTCCAGGATGTCCCCAATATATAGTGAATTGTAGGCTCTGGGCCTGTGTGGTAGTTGAACTTTGCTGGCAGCCAAACAAGACACAGCCACAAAGAGCAGCCCCTCTCCCTGTCCCCACCCAGGGAATCGGGGAGAGAATTGGAGGGGTAAAGGTGAGGAAACTTGTAGGTTGAGATAAGAACAATTTAATAATTAGAGTAAAAATCAAATAATAAGAATAATAAGAGTAATAATGATAATAACTATATCTGTATGAGTGATGCACAGCAGAACTGCTCCGAAGCCCACATTGTATGGGGCTATGAATGTGTTGGCAGATGGAGAAAAGATCCAGCAACAGCTTTCAAGCCTGGCTCCTTTAGTCTAGGAGCAATCAGCATTCATTTGCAGTTTCAGAGCCGTGCTGGGCTTTATGGGCATTCAGCACTTGGTGAGAACAAATACTCCTGGCAAGCCAGGCAAGGTACCGAGGCCCTAGTTGTATGGGGTTATTGATTGTGGAGAGAAAGTCTAGGAGCAATCAGCATTCATTTGCAGTTTCAGAGCCGTGCTGGGCTTTATGGGCATTCAGCACTTGGTGAGAACAAATACTCCTGGCAAGCCAGGCAAGGTACCGAGGCCCTAGTTGTATGGGGTTATTGATTGTGGAGAGAAACCAAATATCCTCTTAAAAACTGTGACTCCTCTTAAAAAAAAAAAAAAACAACAAAAATCCACATGATTTTGGTTCAAGACACCGATTTCAAAAAAAGAAAACAACAACTCTCCATCTACTTTTTCATCTTGCTAATTTTACACCAAAATACTCATCCCCTGGAATTTATGTCTAATTTCTTTCTCTGCTGTCATTTTTTGTGCTGCCTGTTGATATTTCTAGCCAGTAGCTGGAAGATTTATAGACCCCGTGGTGCAAAATTAACATTATAAATATAGAAATAATATTTTCTGCCATTAATTCCCCCCCCACTTGCGTTCAGACCCAAATCTGAAAATCCTATGGGGAGGCT
>NW_010314149.1:0-6516 GCF_000700745.2 Antrostomus carolinensis
TTTTCTCCCCCTACCCAGTTGAGGAGGGGGAATGATAGAATGGACTTTGGTGGGCATCTGGCACCAAGCCAGGGTCAACCGACCACATCTGGTTTCACTTCTAGCTTCTGCAGGAGTTGCTATGGTTACAAACTATCAGACCCAACTGGCATTTCTACACACAAAGTCATTGTGCTTTGCAAAAAGGGTCCTGAGCTCTCCCATATATTCTACCCCTCCCCATCCTCACCACCTCACACTCCCCACTTCTTCCAGGACTGTACCTTTTGAAAACTCTTAGGGACATTTGCTCAATTAGGGACACGGAGCATTTTCCAGAGGCAAGCTAACAATGATGACATTTCTCTCATGTCTAAAGATGGGAATTTGTAACTGCAAATACATGCACATAATTATGTATGACCGCTAGTCCTTTGGAGTTTAAAAGACCTACTCTAATGTAAAGCAAGTTACCTGTGAATATTTGCTTTATTTATCACTTATATTATCCTCTTCAGTTAAGATCTCTGAAAGATGATTCTATCAGAGTATCTAGGGCAGTGTTAAATGTAGAAATCATAGGCTGTAATGAAGTAATTCATTTGGTAACCATACAAATGCTTTTGAGATTTATGTGAATGAAGACATTGGGATGTAGAAATACAAATCTCTGTAGCCTTTTAAAAATATATTTGTTTATATGAAAGAAAAGCACTAGCATAATATACTTAGGTTATTTTTAATATTTTTGCTTCAACTACAAAATCAACTTTTAATGTAATCAAACATTTGAAATGGCAACACTTAAAAATGGAAAATATTTGTGAAAGTTATAACTAGTTTTAGGATTCATTTAGGGCTAAAAAATTATTGGCACACCAGTAGTTAAAGTTCCAAAATCTTGTGCAGATTTATTTATGGTCAGTGCAAAATTTAAAATAGTTTCTTTGTCTCAAGTGCTTTCATTGTTTTTTAAATAATTCTGACTGGAATTTATTAGTCAATGTCATTTGTACACTGCTCAGATGGGCAATGTTTATAAAAAGTCATTGGAATATCATATCCTCATACCATAGTTGACTTTGACTTTAATTTATAATTTTTGCTGCTTAGGATTTTCTTTTTCCTAGAGGTGCTTGCCATCTAATCAGTGCAGCAGCTTCACAGCTTCTGTCATTGACAATATGTTACCAGTTCTGATCAGCTACCACCTGTTGTAAAGGGAAAAGCTAAGTACTTTTTCAAGCATTTTCAAGAAAGAGATGGTTGTTTGGACACAACTGCTGTGCCTCATCTTGTTCAGCTTTTCCTTAGAGTGACCTTATTTGAGCAGTTCTACAATAACTTTTAAGTCTTTCTGCCTGGCATCAAAAATAACCTTCTTCATCAAAAAAGTAATCTGTAGGCTACACTAGCAGTTGCACATTCCATTCTCCCACAGTGGACATTGCCACCCTGTGAAAAGCAAACAAAAATTATGTATTGATTTATTTTATTTATCTGTAATTGTTCTTTCCTCCTATCTAATTCTGGACTTTAGGTCTTATAGTCATCATGCAGTAAAGTAGGGCTTATTTTTCTTCCCAATCGGCTCTGAAAACTCTTTTAGTGATTCTGTCTGTTAACAGCACAAATATAGAAACTTGCCATTCACCTCAAAATCATTCAAGCCCAGGTCCATAACAGGCAATCAGTCTAGGTTATCAGATCATCATGTGAGTGCTAAAACTGTTACCAAAGAGAGGAGGGGATTTTCAAAAAGAGAACTTTAATTAGACTCTTGTGCTCTTTAATGTCTTTATCATGCTCTTTAACATCTCCATCAATGACTTGGACACAGGGCTTGAAGGACTGTTAACTAAGTTCACTGATGACACCAAATTGGAAGGCCCTGTGGACACTCTCAAGGGCAGAGAGGCCCTGCAGAGAGATCTAGATAAATTAGAGAGCTGGGCAATAACCAACTGTATGAATTTTAACAAGGGCAAGTGCTGTATTTTGCACCTCGGACATGGAAACCCTGGACACACATACAGACTGGGGAATGAGAGGCTAGAGAGCAGCCCTGCAGAGATAGACCTGGGGGTTCTGCTTGATGACAGGTTGAACATGAGCCAACAGTGTGTCCTGGCTGCCAAGAGGGCCAACCGTGTCCTGGGGTGCATTGAGCACTGCATTGTGAGCTGGTCGAGGGTGGTGATCATCCCTCTCTACTCTGCACTGGTGCAGCTTCATCTCAAGTACTGCGTGCAAATTTTGGGCACCACAGTGTAAAAAGAATATAAAGCTACTGGAGAGCATCCAGAGGAGGGCCACAAAATTGATGATAGGCTTAGAGGGGAAGCTGTACAAGGAGGTTGAAGGCTGAAGTTGCTTGGTTTGTTCAGCCTGGAGGAAACTGAGAGATCTCATCAAAGTCTATAACTTCCTCACAAGGGGAAGAGGAGGGGCAGGCACTGATTTCTCTCTGGTGACCAATGATAGGAACAAGGAAAATGTCAGGAAGATGTGCCAGGACAAGTTTAGGTTTGGACATTAGGAAAAGGTTCTTCATCCAGAGGGTGGTGGAGCACTGGAATAGGCTCCCCAGGGAGGTAGTCCTGGCACCTAGCCTGACAACATTCCAAAAGCATTTTGACAACACCCTCAGACACATGGTCTGAATCTTGGGATTGTCCTATGCTAGGACAAGAGTTGGACTTGGTGATCCTTGTGGGTCCCTTCCAACTCACAACATTCAATGATTCTTTGATTCTAAGACCCTCTAGACAAAACTTTCTAATGAGTAAATTTTATGGGTGTTCCTCGAGGTAGAGATGTTCCCAACTTCTTGTTGATTTTTTGCCTTGTTCTGTTTTCAGAAAATCTTTTGTATATCTGTTCTGTAAAAAAAGCACAGAAGAGACAAGAACTTCAGCCAGAACTTGATCAAGTGCTAGTCAAACAAAAACACATGAATACATACACACACACTTTTAGAAAGAGAGGTTTTTCTGTTTGGTTGATTTTGTTTTGTCAAGACCGTGGTATCTCTATATGGCTGTATGAATCTTCTGTACACATTTATGAACAGAAAGAATCCCCAGATGTTCCAGGTCATGTTTAGAGGCAGCGCTTGAACACTGAATTTTAAAATCTTATAGACAGAATCAGAATCTTGTTTTATAGCCTTACTTTTAACTTTCTCAGAAATACAAGTTCAAGGATTTGATATCTGTTTAACAACTGTTTACTGCAAATTCAATTTGGGCAACAAGACTGTCTCATCTGTAGCAATTTGGGAACTGATCAGACAACAAGAATTTTACTGGTCCCTTTAGACAATTATATTACTTTGAAGAACAAAAGGTGTGATTTTGGATGACAAAAGCTCTTCATAGTTCTGTGCAAAATAGGAAAGACTTTTTGCTAAATATTTGAAAAACTCTCTTAACCATAAAATGAAGCTATAGATATAGATAACTAGATTTATATAAAAGTTTTTTGTAGCCATGAACTCCAAATTTCCTAGTTCATATGAATTTCTGAGGTATTCTCATGGCTAAGCAGTTGAATTCCATCCTAAATTAGGATAAAAGAATGGGAATACAGTGGATGGAAAGATATTTTGGGCTAACTTCGTCCTCTGAACCAGCTGTTGAACACAAGTAGATTAAGAACTTAACATTCTTAGAAATGACTGGATACAATTCAGTTTGACAGACCTGCTAGAGCTTAGTTTGGACAAGGCTGAAAGAAAATCTGGCAATACTAAACACATATAGTGGGGCCTCTTGAAAAACATAAAATATTGTTCCCAGCCTTTGCAGCCATGATCTATAAAAGTGTAATAGTTACAACATATTAAGGACACATCAGACTTACATACACATACATCTTTTCATACAATTCATCTTTTCTGCTCTATGAAATTGCCTACATATATGCTGCACATTAAATATTGGACAGAAATAAAGGACCCCTGCTACAGGGGCATCAAACTAACATATATTTTGTAGCATCAATTTGCACAAAAGTAGAATATTTTAGATTTATCTTCACTTCATAAACATAAAGAAATTAACAGTAGAAGATAATTAAAATCCCTGATAAATAAGGTAAGTAATGTGTATTGAACACAATGAAAAGGCTACAAATTCTATTTTTTGTCTAATCAATAAATTCCCTGGCCCATGCAGATTTGAACTGCTCACTATAAAGTAGTGAATCTGCAGTATCAGCAGGCTCTTCAGATTTCCATTTATATAAATTAAATTTTACTTTCTAGAGACGAACTCCCACTGATTTCAATGGGAGCAATACAGTTTCTTTGAGGAACTGAGGCAATGTATAAAACTAGGTGCAGCTTGGCATGACACGATGAGACAGTTGTTGTTTCCCTGTATAGATAAATAGAAAAAGAAAAATTAGAATGATTTATTGTAGGCTTAAGAAGCTGTTTAGGTTATCTCTGTAAAGCTTGAAAATTTATTTATAATTGTTGTCTGTAGTCCAAACATTCGATGTATCATCATATAATTTCTGCAATGCCAAGTTAATAGTGTAGTAGATCAACAACTTTATGTTAGCAGTGGGAATCCAGTTAGGCATGGATTCATCCTGCTAGTTCTAGTCACCAAGGCATCTAACATTTAGTCTTTCAATAGTCAGCATAGACAGACATATGTTTTCCAACAGTGATTCAAATATTAAGCAACTCCAGTTACAAAAAAGTTCAATTGACCTTTTGAGGAAACTCTTTTTTTCTTACCATCAATTAGGTAAATATCTAAGAACGGGCAGATATTTTAACTGAGCATCTAAAATCAGGTTTGAATGACTGCTGTGTTTCACTGTGGTTAGAGAAGTAAACAAAGAGACTGGGCACTATGAGCAAGAGTCCTCCTTCCTCTGCAGCAGAGTCTGTACGAGGAGCGTTTCTTAGATACTTCTGAGCACAAACCGCAGCATTGTCATGTGAAGGAAGATACCTAGGCACACATTTAAAAGACATGCCAACTATCTTCCATGACAACTTCCTGTCATCAGAGCTGCTTTTGCTAGTTACCCTAGGTAGCCATTTACTTTTTCTTGGCTGGAGTGCAACCAGGTTAGTGCTTTTCATCTTCACTCTTTTTTGTTTGTTTGTTTGTTTTTGGTTTTGTTTTTTTTCTGGGCTGTGTGACCAGCCTGGCAATTCTCACATTAGAGCTATTGCCAGCTCCCATGCAGGAGATAATCCTCCTCCTTAATTGGAACTGCTCAGTGTAACCAGCAGAGTAAGAAACTGCTGCTGCTGCAAGATCACCTGCTGGTTGAAGAGGCATTTCAGGCAGCCACAGGGAGCTGGGATCTAGCCTGTTTCCTACTAAACCTTTACTCCTGAGGTAAATTACTAACTTGCCTGTTTACCTGATGAAGAGAGAGTCTACTGAAGACCTTCAGAAGGAAAATTTGTTCCTTTCAGACTTTTAGCTCTCAGACAGAGTGGTGCAGGATACATTTTTATGTAAAAGATTTTTTTTTTTAATTAAGTTTAATAAAAGTATTTCCCAACATGTAGTAGATCAGTTACTAGATTGTTCCTGTTATAGGTGCATAATCAAGCTTACGGGAAACTCTGATACCCTGGAATGTATCATGGAAAGTTTACACTGTCCCCACTGAAATAAAAATAGAAGAACATTATTCCCTTTCGTTCAAAAAGAAAAAGAAAATAAAAACACAGAAAAAGAAACAAATTATGTTTAAGTATGAAGGAATTAAGATATGTAAATAGATACATGACCAAGGAGAATCAGACTTATAACTGGTGAAAATACAAGCCAACGTGCATCAGAGCCATTTTATAATCTGAAGAAGGCATTTATATGTGTGCGTGTGTGTGTGTGTGAGTTCAAATACATGCATGTATGTGTAGCTGAAGATTTCAAGAATCATAAGCAGTGTTCTGTAAAGGGAAAGATCTGCCTAATCAATTTATTAGTAATAATCTCACTAATTAAAACTCAGAGGGACAGGATGCCATACGATGCCATACGAGGCCAACTGTATCCTGGACTGCATCAGGAGAAGCGTGTCCAGCAGGTCGAGGGAGGGGATTCTGCCCATCTACTCCGCTCTCGTAAGGCCCCCTCCTGGAGTGCTGTGTCCAGTTCTGGAGCCCCCAACACAAGAGAGACCTGGAGCAGCTAGAACAAGTCCAGAGGAGGCCACGAGGATGATCCAAGGGCTGGAGCACCTCTCCTGTGAGGACAGGCTGAGAGAGTTGGGGCTGTTCAGCCTGAAAAAGAGAAGGCTCTGGAGAGAACTTATAGTTGCCTTCCAATACCTGAAGGGTGACTACAAGAAAGCTGGGGAGGGACTTTTCATAAGGGCAGTTAATGACCGAACAAGGGGAAATGGCTTTAAACTGGAAGACGGTAGGTTTAGATTAGATATTAGGAAGAAATTCTTTCCTGTGAGGGTGGTGAGACACTGTCCCAGGTTGCCCAAGGAAGCTGTGGATGCCCCCTCCCTGGAAGTGTTCAAGGCCAGGTTGGATGAGGCTTTGAGCAA
>NW_010314149.1:6584-6810 GCF_000700745.2 Antrostomus carolinensis
TTTCCACCCCAACCCATTCTATGATTCTATTCTATAATTCTTCTTTCTTATCCTGTCTAGCCTTGACCTATATAAATTAGGTAGACTTCAAACAGATTTTTAGCTTTTTTACTGAACAGATGAGCCTGCTGCATAGCTAAAGCACATGACCTTCAGGTGCTTTTACAGAAGAGTGTTAGTCTATCATAAAGATTGTCAGGAAAATAAAATAAAATAAAATAAAATA